>NW_005842056.1:2564403-2584005 GCF_000455745.1 Alligator sinensis
TGACAGTGTTACTGGAGCCAATAATGACAATCTCAAGGTACAGATGAAAGATTCTTTCAAAAGTGATGACCCTATAGATTGTGAACTGTCTGTGGACAGAGATAAGGGATCCACTGGTTAATTTTTGTTAAGAATGCTTTAAAATATTGCCTACAGAATGTAATGCTGTAAATATACAGCAATTTAAGCAGCTTCCTATTAAACATCAGTTGCAAAAGAAATAATGGTGGTTTGCCATTAACTATAACCTTTGACCCTGATGTTCATCTTTGCTCAGTGTTTGTTCACCTGCAGAATAAATCTGCTCAGGGTCAGAGCAGTTATATGATTGTGAGGCCCAGACTATGGTAGAATCCTTGGTTTCTGGCTATCGTGATCCAGAAAGAACAACAATGACTCAGTACTCTACTTCATGTCTGGTGACAGGACATCCACTTAATTAGGCTGGTCTGCTTTATTCAGGAGCTAGTTCAAGAAGTAGAAGATAATTCAGACTGTCTGGAACAAAGTATCTGTGTGGGGATGGGAATGGGCTGGCTGGGAAAAGAGTATAAGGTTTGGGGACTTTCTGAAGGAAGGACGGGGCTAATATGAAATGACATTTTGGTTATTAACCTGCTAGATTAATGCTTCCCAGTATTTTAAGTCCTGTGACTCAAATATCACAAGCATAGCCATTGCATGACCTGCTGATATGACAATCTGTACTGGAACTCCTCCAATACAAAGCAGTCACATAGAATAGTCATGGTGTATATACTATTGTGGTCGTGTTACTGCGGTATAATGAAATAATAAATGCAACACTTAACACTCCAGCAACAGTCATGAATCGAGTAACATTTTTCATAACTGTGACCTGGTTTCTCTTGGTCTTCACCCTGTTTTCCTTCTAAAGGCCTTTGCTCTTCTCAAGGCAGCATGTGTTCACTAGCCAGGATTTCTCCATGCAAATAGAGTCCCGGGCCTAGGTTCATTCTCTTTCTGCATACATGTAAATGCTTATTTGAGATATGCAGGCTCACACGTTCAGTATGCAGTATCTTGCTTTTCAGTGACTGAGTCATTTTCTTTTGTTTCACATTTTTAGGTATTCATAGCCACAAGAGTGCTGCAGAGGCCCTCTTAATACTTCCATGCTATTAGTTTCCGTATAGGTTGATTTTATATGCAAGTCAGCTTTCAAGATAAGGTTAAACAATTGCTAGATTTCCAGTTTCAAGCTCTTCCACGTATGTCCCAGCTGACCTTGGGCAAGTAACGTATTACTCCCTTGCTCCGCTGCCCCCCTTTTGCCTGTCATATCTATTTAGATTGTGAATACTGGGGGGGCAAGAATTTTCTCTTACTAGAAACATGTACAGTGTTTTGCACAATTGGACCTTGATTGCAATTTGAGGCACTATTTAAAAACAAATAATTATATTTTAATGCTATTTAATCTTACTTCTTTTTGCTCTATTTCCCCATGATTCTCCTGGTTGATGTGGTGTCTCATGGTCAAATTTTTTCATTGAAACTTTTTCTCTCTCTCTTATTTGAAGCTAGATGCAGGGGGGAGGGCATATCTTGCATTGATGAGAATCACCATAGTTTCACTGAAGCTGGTGATGCTGAAGAAAAGGTACCATATTAACTTGAATAGAAGATGATCAGCCCCCCTCAATAATTAGATTCTATAGATGGGGAAATGTATCAATTTGTTATAATTTTCCAGGTATAGATTCTAATTATTGGAGGTTTGCTTTGAATGTGTCCCCTTCCCACTGCTAGAGAAGGAAAAGTAAATCTGAGGGATCAGATAGCTCTTTGCTGTCTGCCTTCCCCCAACTTTTTTCCCTGGCAGCCCCTTCCTCCTCTCCCTACTGTCAGACCCTGGCTGTAGCAATTTGCATGAAGGACCCATAGACTTTGCTCATCCAGAATTGATGCACATTACCTTTTTTTTTTAAATGGTTGCCAGTTTTAGCAAAGGTGTTTCATAAACACACTTTTGAGCAGCACTTTGACACCTACTTATATCTAGTATAAATGAAGGCCAAGTCATTTCCAAATGTCAAATTCACTTGGGTAAAGCCCAAGAGTCAAGTTCCAAAATTTGACTGAGCAGAGCTCAGTCCTCAAGTCTGTGAGCCTGTACCACCAGACAAGTATCCTCTCTCCCAGACCTATCAGTCTCATGCTCTTAGGATGGTAAAATTCAATGGCAAGCAAGGCTAGAGAGGCATTCAAACTCTAAGATTTGTGGGCCTGGGGCTTGCATATAGGATGCATAGGATGCCTGCCAAAAAAAACAAACAAAGGTTCCCATCAGCATATTTGTCCAATGTGGGTCATGTGTTTTATAGTCACGCTCAGTGTTGGCTGCATTTAATCAACTTCATAGCTGGTTTCCATTGCTAAGTACATGCTGCTTTTGGTAGCAGTTTAATAATAGACAGGGCATATCTACATGTGTTATTATTGTGCCTTAGGGTTTCTGCGCAAATAAGGTGCAGTAAGCTTTCCCCAGGGACACGTCTACATGTGCACCTGTCAGGAGCAAATATGCTCCTGATGGGAGAAGTTCAGTGCATGGCTGTTTCTGCCTTGGTCTGCCCCCTGACAGTAGGGTGCCAAGCAGGGAGAGCTGTCCTGCCTCCAGGACAGCTGCCTGCTAGCTCTGTGCCCCGATCTGTGTGAGGTGGGGAATGAGAAGCCGTCGGGTCTCTTGGACAGCTGCCTGCCAGCCCCATGTCCTGATCTGTTTCCCACCCCGCACCCGGTGCAGATCAAGGTGCAGGGCTGGGAAGCAGCTGCCCAGGAGCTGGGACAGTTCCCCCACCCCCTGCTGCCTGGGCTAACCAGGAGCAATTTGCTCCCAGTCAGCTGTCTACATGTGTGCTACTGTGAAGTACCTAATGTGGTTAGTCTACAGGTACTAGCAAACCGCATATTAGGCTAATTTACTGCAAAGTAATTGGTGTGCGCATGTAGATGATGATGCCTTACTGCACATGAGATTAGTGTAATGTGCAGTAAATCATCTCATATAGACACACCCATAAGCAGCACCTGCATGAGTGGCTGACTGAGCAGTTGTTACTGCATAGTCATTTAGTACTTACTTAACCAGGTGCTAAAAGACTGGGCAGTCCCATCGCCATATGGGATTTTTTCAGATGCTACTGCAGAATCGAGGAAATATGATATGCTGATTTATGCAAGTGGAGAATCTGACAAAATGACTTAATCAAGCATTTTCTTCTTGTATGCTATTCTTGAGATGAATTAAAACAAAAACCTACCTGGGACACAGGGGTGGCCCACATAAATTGAACCTGCAACCCTCATTTTTGGGAATTACCAATTACTGCCCACCCATAAAGATGATACATCTCCATCTACAGATCAATCCTTATTCTGTAGTTTTAAAACAGTGATTCTTAATCAAGAGGCTATGGCTGATGTAAGATCCTGTTAAGAGTGTCACAGGGTACGTGGAATATTAGCACGGTCAGGTCTGCAAACACACGATTTACACGATAAACCCAGAGATTTCAAATATGAATCCACAGAGTCATGAAGCTCTTTCTGAGTTCTTTATAGCAAGAGAATTGCTGTATTATTTTTCCATAGGCAAAAAATGAGGGCTGGCATTTTCTGAGGGGCACTTTGAGTCTAACAAGGGGTGCCCTGAGTCTAAAAAGGTTGAGAATCACTGAGTTAAAATATTACTCACATTGGGGTGAAACTCATTAATACCTGCAAGGAAACCAAGCAACAGGTTTTAATGTGAAGGACTAAATCAAATATGAGAAAAGGGGTCATTCTTCAGCTACCGGCAGGCCATCGAATTGCAGTGCAGTCTCTTCATGGACACAATGCCAGTATAAGGGCAGGAAAATTCACCACTAACCCTTGTCCAGGTATCTAGGGCTTGACCCAACTCACAGATTGGTTTGTATGGGTCTTACATGCTCCTGTATCTTGAAGAGACTATTAAAAGCATGTATTATGTGGGAAAGAAGCAATGCTATCACCACTACATTTAATAGTATGTGGCAGTGGATGGAAGGTTTAGTTTGGGTTTTCAATGGTTTAAAAAGCCATACGGTTGTGTTGATGAGATTGTGTTACGTGGCAAACATATTCAGCAACAAAACAATTCAACAAGGAAATTAGCATGTGCCTACCTATTCTCTACACAAATTCAGTAGGTAAAAATATAATCAAAACCTGTCTATTTAATGGCTACTCCTTTTGCAGCGAGAGCAATTCAGGCATCAAAATGTAAGTTTTGTGTCTCCTGCTCAGTGGCACTGCCAGCAAGGCATCAGGTATGGGTCTTTTCTTTACAAGATTTTTCCATTCGTGACCAGGTATCTAAGCCCTCAAAAAGTTAAGATACAACAAAATCTAGTATTCTCCTGGCCTTCAATATCCTGTATTGTTCATTTAGTAGTATTGTTCATTTTCATTTTAGCAGTGGCTTGCTACGTGCTGTGTAGATGCTTCTTTTTGGATTCAAGCTAAGGGAAATATTCCTAAGCATTTTACTCGCATTAGAAATCAATCTTTTCAGCCATTCTTTACATATGTTATTCAGTGAATGCTGTTAAGGTACCCTGATTGCATTTAAGATGTGAGTTCCTCAGCTTACAGTGGATTCAGTGAGGGTATGACAAATTGTAGTATCTGAGAAAGGAAAAACATGTCATTTTGCAGACTCTAATATCTCAAAAAGTCTTGTCCAACTGACCTCAAACTTACTTGAAAATATATAAAAATAGAAACAGACCCATTGAAACATAAATTTACATTCCCTGACAGTAGATTCAACCTGACAAATATCAAAGCAAAGAGATTTTTTCTGAAGACATTAGAATTTTTGTACAGAAATGGAGGGGAGGCGTATACATAATAGAAAGCTACTCACTCATTAATTAAGCAACCAGGGTGATGTCATGGGGAAATTAATGGACTGCTGATTAGCTCTTATACCAATCACTTCACTAATGAATATTTTATTTTTCAAGATGCTGCAATACCAATGCAATTACAAACTGTACCTTATTCTTTCTCAAAGCTCAGAGTGAGTTGAAAATTGGTCTCAATGTATAGGTGTTTATGGTCTGACTTTTAAAAATGATCAGCCAACATTAAAGGTTTGTAAATTGAAAGTTATGTTTTATATTGTATTAACTGCAAATCTGTACTGCACGAACAATGACAGCAATAGTAAATGATAATGTCATTAGAGAAATTGAGATGGTAGAGCCCTTTTACTGACTAAAAAGCCTGATAAGTACTAAATGCCATTTGTTCAGTAGCCATCAGCAGTTATTGCTGGAAAATATTTGTATCAGACAAAAAAACAATCCATTATGTTTATTAAATAAAGATCAATAATAGTCTATGTTCAAATATATCTTTTCTTCTGTCAGTGTTTAGACAATTTCTCTGTACTCTTCAATAACTAAATCCTGGGGAGACATGAATTGCAAAGTTTCTTTCAAATTTCTCATATAATTAAGAATTAGTAAACTCTACCTAGACGGAGCTCTGATAATCTGATATAAATTGGTGCAGAGCTGGTATATATTGAAGTCATAGGCACCAACTTTAGTTTTTCCCAGTGGGTGCTTTTTTGTTTGGGGTTTGGGGGTTTTTTTGCGTTCCTGTGCCCACTCCTCTGCATGCCCAGAAAAGGCAGCGCGTTACTTCAATCTGGCTCACCTGATGTGGCTCCTGCGTACTGAGCATCCGCGAATTTTTTGATGTAGGTGCTTGAGCAGTGTTTAGTGTATACAAGGTACTGCATTTGGTATTTTGCACAATTAAAAACTTGGTTTGAGAAAGTACAACCTCATCTTTATATGCTACTTGGACCCCAAATACATGCGATTGCTTTTTAGTTTATCTCAGGCTTGGAGACAAGCCAACCGTCAGCATCAGTTGTTTGTTAATTAAGCAAGTGTTTGTGAACCCCAAAAGGCACAAAGATTCATGGATTTTAAAGGCCAGAAGAGACCAATGTGATATTCCACTCTCACATCCTCCAAACACAGGCTACAATGTATTCCTTGAATTTCTGGCTCAAGTTCAATTACTGTGATTGAATTTCAACATATATTTTAGAAGAATACCCAGTCTTATTTACACATATCCAATGATGAAGAATCTACTGCTACCATTTGGTAAGTTTTTCAAATGATTAATTCTTCACTTAATAAAATGTTCCTTGCTTCTAGCATGTATTGTGTAGCTTCAATATCTACCCATTGGATTTTGTTATACATTTGTCAGGTAGCCTGAAGAGTCCACCATTATCACTTTTGTTCCGCATGTAAGTACTTGTAGTAATCCAGCCTTAGCCTTCTCTCTGATAAATTGAGGTCATGTCTAGATTACAAATTTACCATGCCCAGGAGTGGTGTCCACAAACACATCCACTGTTCCAACCATAGTAACTCCCTATCTAGGCAATGACGGTACATCTGTACTGTGCCAGAGGTGGGCTAATTGGTAATGTCAGTCAGCAGTGCTAATTAGCATGTTCATGGCATGGGCATGGCTATATTGTGAACTAGCGTGTATAAAGACAGGCTGTATATTTGATGGCACCACTACCAGACATGTTAAATGGAAATATAGACATGGCCTAGACCTATTAAACTCCTCAACTCTCTCATATGAGGCTCCTCCCAGCCTTCACAGACCCTTATTCTTCAAAAAAAATATTTAAGCTGGGATATGTACCAAGAAGTACAATTAAGGTGTCAAGGGAACAGAGTCTATTTTATAATTGAACATGGAAAAAACTGGCTTGTTTAAACCAGCAGAATGAAGGCTGAGAAAAGACATGATGGATCTCTGTAAATGTAGGATAGGGGTAAATACACGGCAGTGAGAAGAACTATTTAAGCAAAGAAAAATGCTAGCATAAGGAAAAAAAAGAGCTGCTCTAATTAAAGCACCTGGAGAGTCTCGTGTGCCAGCATCCCCGCGCTTCAAAATGGAAGCAGAGGTGCTTTCTCTGAAACTCATCAAATGAGCTTTAGATAAAGTTCCCCCGCTGCCACTTTGAAGCACAGGGATGCTGATACACGAGACGCATGAGGCTGCTGGAACGTGGTAACTGCTGCACTCCAGCAGACTTGATTAATCGAGTCAGTCTGATGCACTGGAATTACAACGTGTTGGAGCAGCCCCCCTGCTTGTGTTTACTCATAGGAATTTTTCTCTGAGATTATAGCTCAAGCTGGTTTGCATGCTCTCTTGTATGTCCTGGCCTCTGTGGCACGGAAAGACAACATTTCTCCATTTTTCTTTAAATTTTTAAAAACTTCTATCATGTCTTCCCTTGATCTCCTCTTTCTATTGGCCTTTCCTTGGTTTGCTTTTCAACCCCTTTATCATCGTTTTCACTTGCCTCAGGGCCCCCTCCACTTTCTTCCTTAAAATATGGTGCCTAAAATTGGATTCAATCCTCCAACTGATACCAACCCAATGCAGAGTATAGTGGTACCATCACTTCTCACGTCTTGCATGCAGTGCTTGTATTAATGCAACCCAGGATTACATTTATTTTTGTCACTGCATCCCATTGCTGACTCATGTTGCATTTGTGAGCAGCTATAACTTCCCAATTCTTTTTAGCAGTGCTACTGTACTCTGACATGCCCTTTATACGTCGTCGTCTGCATCTCTTCCTCCTCTCTCTAGTAATTTTGTTACGTGCTTGGTGACTGCTTTTTTTGGTTTTGTTTTTGAGAGAACTGGAAGCAAAGTAGGCATTTATGAAGACACCTTCTTTGCGTCTTCATAAATATCTCACCTCTCCAGTGAGCAGAAAACATGCTCTGAACAAGTATGACATGAACTGATATGCCCTGAAAATACGTGTCTTTCAATTTACAGATCGCTAACAAAATTTTTGTCTAGTCACATTGATCTCTTTTGAGTTTCTTATGATCTTCCTTCTTCTGGAGTCACTTGATATTGACCCTCCAATATTAAGTCAGGTGAACTACCAGCCCCTTGGGGTCTCTTACTACTTCTTTATCCAAGTCACTTGAAATTTGCCCTTCTGAGGTCCAATCTGTTTGTTCTGCTGTTCTTGTACCTTCCTTTCCTTAAATCTATGCATGTTGTCATATGATTTCTTCTTCCCAAGATTTCAACCACTGTCATTTTTGCAATAAGTTTATTCCTATGGACCAGAAACAGATCCAAAATAGGTAATACCTTGTTGTTTCCTCAACTTTCTGAAACAAAAAGCTGTCCTCTGCACATGTTAATTTCCTGGACATTTTATGGTTTACTGAAATGTTGTTTTAATGGATACTAGGGAAATTAAAATTCCCCATTATTACTAGCTCATACATTTTACATAATATTGTTACCTACTGCTCTCCTGCCCTCCCCAACACTCAAGAAATTGCTAATATCTTCCTCTTGGACCTTGGAGCATGTATATATTTGGGCTGTGCAAAATACCACCGCTTCATTTCGACTTCTGTTTCACCATTTTGAAGGGACAGTGTTTCATTTCATCATTTTGTTTAGTTTTGAAGCACTGTTCTGTTTTGTTTCATAGAAACTGTTTTGCTGTTTCGACGCCTTTCAACATTTCACCCATAGGCTATAATGGGGAATCATGAAAATGCCTAAAATGTTGTCATTTCTTGCTTGAAATGGATAAAAATTGCAGGGATGGTAGCCCCTTCTGAGGGCATGAAGCCTGCCATGTTTCAAGGATATAGGTGCAGAGGTTTCTGGGACACTGCACCTCATACAGTTGAAAGGAAAACTTGTATCAATTGCTGGCAGTGGCAGCCTCCTGTCATCCTGTGCACAGATCTGGGGACCCACACCCCCGGGAGGGCTGCGGGGCTGTGCCAGACTCCTCTCAGGGGGTGTGGGCCCCCAGATCTGCAAACGTGATAATAGCAGGCAGTCACTGCCGGCTGGGACTGGCTCTTAAGCCAAATAAGCCCGGCTTTGAAATTAAAAATACTTAAAAACTTTCAAAATGTTTTGAGTGCTCTCATTTCTTTTCGAAGCTCCTTTTGTTTCGAAGCCTTTTGTTTCATTTCAGTTTTGCTTTTTTGAGGTCAAAACACATCAAAACAGCTTCAAAATGAAACACCTGGCGAAATTCTGCACAGCCCTAGTATGTACATTCTTGATCAATCGATGTATCTATCGATATATCTATCAATTGATCGATTGATCCATCTCCCACTCCAGAAAGACAGACCAAATTAAAAAGGAGACAGATAGATAGATAGATAGAGAGATATAGAATAGTATATCTGTAGAATATCTGTTCTATATAGGATAGGATAGATAGATAGATAGATAGATAGATAGATGTATCTTTCTCCTTTTTTCTTGATCCTTTCCTTCCAGAGCAAGCTGTGTCCTTATGTTGAAACTCCAATCATAGGCATGATATCACTATGTATTCTCTAATGCCATGTTTCTTTAAAGACAACGACATCCAGTTCTTCCTGCTGCTTTTCCATTCTCCTTGCAATTGTACATAGGCATTAAAGATAGTGTGTCGACTGTCCTATAGTTTTAACTCTTACAGGTTTTTATCCCTATTATGGCTTCTATCCATTTTCTGAAATTAGTCTCACCTCCTGGTTCTTATTCCTTGATCTTCATTGTGCATTAACAGTTAGTTTTGTGTCCCTATCCCCCACAGGACCTAATATAAAGCCCTTATCAGCAGGCTAGCTAGGGAATGTCCAAAGATGCTCTTCCCATTCTTCATCAGATGAGTCCCATCCCTACACAGCAGTCTTCTTTTAGGAAATCATCCTATTGGAAAACACAAGGAGCTCTGGCTGACAGCTTTGTAGGGGCTCAGTGTTATAGGTCTTTTTTCAACAATGGGATAAAAAAAATACCTGTTTTTAAGATAAACTTGGACTTGAAACTTTATAACATGGCTGCTTGCAATAGCAGAGAACTGGATTTGATAACCCAGACCTTCTCTTCTAGACCTGAACCTGGTAACAGTGCCTATCAGAAGAAGTTAAACTTGTTGAATGCTTCCATCTAGTGGTTTTGGATTAAAATGATATTTTGTAAAGTGAGACTTCTTGGTGAAAGTTTATCAGGAACATGGAGTCTGCCTTTTCCAGTGTATGCTTGAAGTTCTTTATAATTAGATAATATAATGAATTAGGTATTAAACTGGGGTGGGACCAACTTCCGGTTGTGGTTATGTAGTATACTTTTTATTTCTCCAGGTTTATAGCCTTATGAAGAATAAGCACATCAATGGGCTGTAAGCTTGTAAATTCCTTGATTTCTTTTTAACATTTGTATCCAATATTTAAAAGGCCACAAGTAGCAAATAATAATTTTTAATGCAATCAAGGTTATTGATGACCTGAGAAATGTGGGCCACCAGGAACACACAACTCCAGTTCCCCAGGATCTGCACTGACTCCCTGTAGATTCCTGGCAGGGGCAGATCTGAGGAGCAGGGTGATTTCTGCCTCACCCAAAACTTAAAACTTCCTATCTGGGACCTACAGTGGTATTTCAATTCAGGCCATGCTGAGGGAGTTAACTGACTTCCTGGCTTATTATAATCTACCTGATTCCTGCTAATATCTCTTCATTCCATAGATGTTAACACCCTTTCTCCAAGTTAATGGTCGTAGTGTTCCACTATACTAACTATTCTTTCTTCTGCAATTGTGCTGTCTCTTAGCCATTCCTGGTAATGCCTCTCTTCTATTTCCCAGCCCCGCAGACTGTGTTAGCTCTAGTTAAAAGCTTTAACTCAGGTGTAGCAACATTCACTCAGGTGTAGGAATGACTTCTAGTTTCTCTTTAACTGCAGAAAAAAATGTCATATTGTATGTGATGATGGACTGCATCATCTGCCCCTTTTCAAAATCCTGAATCTACCCATGCTTTCCGGGCATGAGTCCAAAAGATGTCCAGGCTCAGGCTCCACAGCCCCAGAAATCCCTCCCTCTAGAGGCTCATCAGAGCCCGAGCCTGGACATCTTTTGGAAGCACTACAAGACTTTGTATTTGGGCAGGTGTTTAGCAAAAATAAATAAATAAATAAAAAATTAAAAAATAAAAATTGGACTATGTTGGTTAGTGGATCTCTGTTTTATTTTCTTTTTTCTAGCTGCCATTCAAAGTTGTTCTGTCCTCCCAGTGTAAGCCTTTGTTCGAAGGGCAGGATATAAATTGCATAAATAAACAAAAGCTCTTGTACCAGCTTGGATTTAGTTTATCCAGGGAGTCACCAGAAAATTGTAACTAAGGTAAGGCCTTTTTTCAGGAATAGGACAGAGTGTCTGGAGAGCTAGGTTCTTTTCTAAGTCTTCTTATGCAACCTAGAAGAAGTCACTTCATCTCTCTTGCTCAGTTTTTCCATCCTTGAAATAGTTTTGATTAAGAAAGCAAATCTCAAAAAGTTCTGTGCACCATCTGGGGGGTCCTGCTACGCTCTGTCCCAGGGTCCTGAAAGAACGGAAATTTGTCAAGTTGCCATCTTATCAAATCACAAGTCTTGGCACAAGGGTTGCAGTCATGTGTGATGACGAAACAAGAGGCATGACACCTATATTTAAGAAAGTGGGGGAGAAGTAATCCAAGTCTATGTGGGCCTGCAGGTCTGGCCTCAATAGTATGTGCAGGACTTCAGAACAAATTGTGAAGGAAAGAATAACTGAAGACATGGAGATAAATGGAAAACAGGATAAAATGGAACGTGGAAAGGTAGATTGTGTTAGTTTAGCCTGCAGCGAACAACATACAGTCCATGGATCGGGTTCAGCCCATGGAACCGCTGGATCCAGCCCAAAGAGACCAAGGGCTTTGCCTGTGCCCATGCTTGCATCTATGCCAGCTGCCTGGTCTCAACACAGGTGCAGGAAAAGCCCTTTGCCACTGACTCACCTCCACCCAGCCTGCCTCGGACTGGAGCTGGGTTGTTCCCGTCTCAGCCTCAAAAGTTGCCAACCTCTAACTTAGCCTGATGTCTTTATTTTTTGGTAAGATTATTGATTTTCTAAGCAAAGGAAATGTGGTAGATCTAATCTATCTGGATTTCAGTAAAAGAGTAGATATACTGCCAGATGGGTTACTCTTAGTTAAACTGGAGAATGTAAGAAATGATAGAAGGCTGCTAAGATAGGTAAAGGAAGAGACTGCATTAGGTTGTGCAAAAGGAAAATACAGTGATAGACAGAGCTCTTGGGACCTATCCTATGTAATGTGACCAGATACAAATAACTGAATTTACAAATGAAATAAAGTTGAGATGCATTGTTAACATAGGAAGATCAGAAGAACAATGTCCATGACAGCTGGAATAATGAAAATGGGATAAAATGTAATAGTACAGAGTGGAGTTATGGACAGTAACCAGAATTTTGCTGTAATCTAGGGGCTTACTCTTTGGAAGTTAGAGAGAGAGAGAAAAACCTAGGTGTATAAATTGGTCATAGGGTGATTGTGAATTGTCTATGTAGTACTGCCAACAAAAGGCAAATATGAACCTAGTATTCATCATCCAAGATATTTCCAGTTGAAATAGTGAAGTCATTGTACACAAGCTGGTCTGACTTCTTACTAGAATACCATACATAATTCTGGTGACTGATGTTCAAGAATAATGAGTTTAAATCATACCAAGTGCAATGAATTTCTCATAGGATGAGTAGACAATCACCTTATGAGAGGAAACTAAAACCTTAGCTTGTTGAGCCTAGCAAATAAGAGGCTGGAAGGAGACATGAGTAGTCTCTAAATACTTCAAGGAAGTAAATACCAGGGAGGGAGAAGAGGTCTGCACTCAGCGGGAGCATCCCCATGAGTAGCAACGTGTGTTTCCCTGGGGACAAACAGCAGTAGCACAGGGTATGCCGCTACTGCTAGTTCCCCAGGGGAATGCCCATGCCACGTGTGCACGGCACGTTACCCCGGGTGGGGTAGGAGAGGCTGAGGCCTGCAACTGTAGCTGGTCCCAGCAGCCTTACCTGTGGACCTAGGGGACTCTGAGAGCTGCAGTCGTGCTTTGGCAGCAGGGAGCCTGCCTGACAGCCGGGGTATGGCTCTAGCCAGCCAGGCTCTGGTTTTGGGTGGCACACACTGCCACCATGTGCACTACCCTGCTTTTTTTAGGCATGGGTTTTTTTTACTCCAGGGTCTCCTGGGGTCAAGCCCACTTCCCTCCCCTATCTCCACCCTCCCCACCCATGCTGAAGAGTAGCAGTGCAGGGCACACCTGCATGTGTGTGTGCGGGCCTTCTCCCAATCCCACCTGGGTCGCCATGCGCAAGTTCTCTCCTGATCCCATCCTCGTCGCCATGCGCGAGCTGGGGGCGAGCTGGGCCCGTCTTTGCGCACGCAGGCTGTGGCCAGCAGCCCGGGCACGCGAGGTCGGAGAGGACCGGTGGTGAGCTAGAATTAGTCACGGATGCGTAATGGTTGATTTAAAGATTGTTTACTTACACCAAAGATGGTCGTGGTGTAGGCTGGACAGTTTCCAGGTTCAGCTCCGCTTAAATCCTCGTTAGAGGACTACGACAATTCGTTCTTTGCCCCGGAGTTATGGAAACTCCACGGGTTCGGTAGTTTCTCGTACAGGAAGGGATATGTCTAGGAATTTATCGGCGACGGGGAGAGGCTAGAGGCTGTTCGTTCTTTTCCCCGGAGTTGTTGAAGCTCCGCGGGTTCAGTTATCAGGCCTCTATTGCCTTTTAAGAAAAGCGTTGGGTCCATAAGGATCCGCAGCGCTTAAAGATCTTGACGCTCTCCCTCTCGAACTCCAGTTACTCTAGCTCGCACTTGGGCGGAAACCACCCAAGCTCTTTATACAGCTAGCAAGCCAATCGCTAGCCATCACGTGTGCATGTATTAGAATCAGCCAATAATGTGGCACGTATCTTCATACAAATGGCGGGAACTCCTTTGCACCGTGCATTTCCTGGATGCAAAAGAAATGCACCATGCAAAGAAAGCTACAAATCTGGCGGGAATACTCCATTGCACCGGGGTTCTCCTCTGCAGCAGAGAACTCCACCGTGCAAAGAAGCTGCAATTTAGCGGGAAAATAATTTAGCAGTGCCGAAGCACACACAAACAAAAAATCACAACTTTGGGTTGTGACAGTGTGGTGTGGGGCACCACCGCATATCCGTGCTCATCTGGACACAATCAAAGGGGACGAGGAAGTCCCTTCCAGCCCCATTGCCTGTATTCCTGTTCCTGTATAATCCTTTCATGTCAGGCAAGCTTCCATGGTAACTGGTAGCAGATCAGGTGCTTGTTGTGGATGTATCCTTAGACCCATCCCTCTGGAAGAGCTCTCCAAGACTCTCTGCAGGCTCTGGATCTCCCTTGCTGTGCAGCTTCACTGGATTTTAGAAAGGTTTTTGTGTTTTTTTTAAACTAAATCCCTTTGCAGTTCCATTACTTACTTCAGAGTCCCCCCCGCCCCCCAGGTGCTTGAATAATGAAAACAAAAGATCCTTTTGCCTTTCTAATCACAAAATCATAGATAATAGGGTTGGAAGTGACCTCAGGAGGTCACATCTAGTCCAACCGCCTGCTCAATGCAGGACCGTCCCCAACTAGATCATCCCAGCCAAGGCTTTGTCTAGCTAGGTCTTAAAAACCTCCAAGGGTGGAGCTTCCACCACCTCTCTGGGTAACCTGTTCCAGTGTTTTATTACCCTTGTAGTAAGAAAATTCTTCCTCATATCTAAGTTAAACTTCCCTTGCTGCAACTTGAGACCATTACTCCTTTTTCTGTCATCTGCCACCACTAAGAACAGTCCAGCTCCATCCTCTTTTGAACCCCCCTGCAGGGAGTTGAAGGCTGCTATTAAATCCTCTCTCAATCTTCTCTTCTCCAGACTAAATAAGCCCAGTTCCCCCAACCTGTCCTCAGAAGTCATGGCCCCCAACCACCTCACCATTTTTGTTGTCATCTGCTGGACTCTCTCCAATTTGTCCACATCCTTTCTGTAGTGGGGGCCCAAACCTGAACACAGTGCTCCAGATGTGGCCTCACCAGTGCTGAGTTTGAAGGACAGTGCTACTACCCTTACCTATTTTCAGGAGGCCTAAGGCACACTGGAGAGACATGGCTAAGGCAGAAACTCCCACCCCTAAATCTATTTAAGTGACTGCAAAGTGAACTTTGCAGACATGACAGCTAGCATGATCAGCATAGAGAAGAAAGCAATAGCAGTCATTGGGCACCTATAGATGTGCAGCGAGGCTGCTCTGACATGCTGTAATTACAACGTGTCAGAGCACACTCAAGAAATGCTTAAGAGCTCAAACGAGCTTTAGTTAAAGCACCCTTGCCACCATTTTTCATTGCAGGGACACTGATACACGTGGCGCTCTGGATGCTTTAATTAAAGCACCCTCCCGCCCCAAACACACACACACACACTCCTGGAGCACATGTATAAATGTCCATTATGTCCAACTAAACCGGGGGGAAATCAAATTAAACATGGCAAAAAGCCCAGCTGGATACATCCTACAAACAGGCCTTGAGATAAATATCCAAAACAGTATATTTCAGCTGTAGCTTAAGAATGATAGTATAAGTGATTGATGATATAATCAACAGTTTCAGATGTAGTTATGCATCTTAGATGCTAATCAAAGCCATCTCCTCCCTAGGCTGAGATACCCACAGCTTTCCGAACCAATAGAGAAGTTTCGTTGGAGCTCCCAAGTCTTGGAAGAAGGTACGGTTCCCCTAAAGCAACACAGTCTGCTCTCAACCAGCAAATAGGCAAGGTTCACACTGAAGCTGCTGAGAAGGCTGTAAAGTAAACTGCATTCTGCAAGCTCTTCCACCTTCAAACTCTCATCAGTGTCCATGAAAGGTGTCAGCTCTTCTGACCTCCCTGATGCCAATGAGTCACTTGTTTCCAGTGGCTCTTGTTCACACTTATTCTGTGCAACTGGTCTCCACTCAGATGGGTTCCAGGAGCAGGAAGCCTGGTGTGGCGATATGGATCTCTCTCCTCTTTCAGCCTCCAAAAATACTATAGGAGGTCATAAAAAAGCTGCTGTTTTCCATACGAAGACGTGCAGGATGCAAGCTTGGATGGTATCCTTTCAAACTCCCTGATGATGTGTAATAAGGATAAACTAGGCAATTAACACATTGAAGGACATAGGAGAAAACATTTGGAATTAAAAGCTAGCCTAAGGAATGGGACAAGACCTTTGGGTGCCTATACATGAGCACAGAGGCTGCTTCAACATGCCGAAATTCCAGTGCGTTGGAGCAGACTTGTCTAATTGAGTCTGCTGGAGTATGGCAATTACCATGCTCCAGCAGCCTCCTGCTTCTCAAATAGCAGCATCCCTGCACTTAAAAAATGGTGGTGTGGGCACTTAAACTAAAGCTTATCAAACAAGCTTTAGTTCAAGTGCCCCTGCCACCATCTTAAAGCATGGGGATGCTGATACACGAGACACAGTAGCACTTAAATTAGTGTGGCTCTCCCTCCCTTTAAAGTGCTGCCCTCCCTCTCATCTCTGGAGCATATGTAAAAGTGTCCCTGTAGTCTCTAAACCACATTGGCACTGGACCAAACACATGAAATATAACATCTGGGGTTCATTCAGCTGCTCCTCTACCAGTGTCATCTTTGCCATCACGGAAGGACCCATCTGTCGCCAGGACCCCTCAACACGAGAGGTATACTGCCTGCCTTGAACAAAGATTCGGGATGTGACGGGAATAATCCAGGCCAGGATTAAGCCCACCGATTACTACCCCATGGTTCTAGTCCATGTGGGTACTAATGATGCGGCCAGGAGAACCCCCGATCACCTGATGACGGACTACCATGCTCTGGGCGGCATGCTGAGGGAGATCGGTGCACAGGTGGTATTCTCTTCCGTCCTACCAGTGAACGGACGCGGAAGACGGCATGAGAACTGCATTAGAGAGGCCAATTGGCGGCTTCGGCAATGGTGTCTCGAGGCAGGGTACGGCTTCCTGGACAACGACCCGCACATCACAATGAGGGACATGCTCAGTTGGGATGGGCTTCACCTGTCCCCCAAAGGTAAGCGTGTGTTCTCTTCTAGGTTGGCGGATCTCCTTTGGCGGGCTTTAAACTAGGCTTGTCGGTGGGAGGGGAAGATGAGGGCGGGGGAAGCCGTGGACCACCAAACCATGTGGCACCCACAAGGACAGCCCAGCCTGAAGAAGGAGAACATCGGGAACCTGCAATCCATGGGGCGGCCAGCACTACAGCACAGGTAAGCAATAAGCAGGTAAGCAATAAGGGTCCCTTTGGGAATCAGAGCTGGGGGGCAAAAAAGGCACCAGTCACAGGGCTCAAGTGCCTTTATACAAATGCTAGGAACATGGGGAACAAGCAGGATGAACTAGCACTCCTGCTTGCAGAAAACACCTACGACTTAGTAGGGCTATCTGAAACCTGGTGGGATTCTTCCGACAACTGGGAGGTACACATTGAGTGTATAAGCTGTACAGAAAGGACGGGGTGGAGAAGAAAGGGGGAGGGGTTGCACTCTATGTCAATGAGCAATATACTTCGACCCTCATCAAGATGGAATCGAAGGATGAGGAAGTAGAAGGATTGTGGGTGAAGTTACGTGGGGGGCAAGGAGAAAGGGATTTGGTGGTAGGGGTCTGCTACAGACCCCCACATCAAGGGGAAGAAATAGATGCGGGGCTCCTGAGGCAGCTCTCAGAGACCATAAAAACTAAGGAGGCAGTAGTCATGGGGGACCTAAACTACCCAGACATCTGCTGGGAGACACAGACAGCAAAGTCCCACTGTTCCCGCATGTTCCTATCCTGCGTACAGGACCTCCACCTGACGCAGGAGGTATATGGTCCCACTAGGGGGAATGCCTTACTGGATCTGGTATTGGCAACGGGGGATGATATGGTAGGGGACCTACAGATCGGTGGTCACCTGGGGGACAGTGATCACCAAATAATAGAGTTCACCATAAGACGTCGAGTGGGAAAGGTAACTAGTAGGGTGAAAGTACTAGACTTTAGGAAAGCTGATTTCAACTGATTTCGCTGATGAACTCAGGCGATTAGTCAAGGACGCACTGTAGAGTAGGAGTTTTGAAGAGATGGGAGCCCAGGAAGGATGGCTGTGCCTTAAGGAAATGATCCTTCGGGCACAAAGCGAGACAATCCTGATGCGAGGAAAAAGAGGGAAAGGGGCCAGAAAGCTTCCCTGGCTGACCAGAGAAATCCAGAGCAGACTACGGGCTAAAAGGGGAGCATATAAAAAGTGGAAACAGGGCGAGATTACCAAAGAGGAGTATACCTCCTCTGCTCACACTTGTAGGGAGGCAGTTAGACGGCCTAAAGCTACCATGGAGCTGAGGATGGCATCCCAAGTTAAGGATAACAAGAAATTGTTTTTCAGCTATATAGGGAGTAAAAGGAAGACCCAGGGTGGAATAGGACCCCTACTAAATGGGCAGAAGCAATTGGTGACGGACAGGGGGGACAAGGCTGAACTCCTCAATGAGTTCTTTGCCTCAGTGTTCCTAAGTGAGGAACCCCCCCTTTACATATGATAGTTTCATCTGCAATGATTACAGCTGGAAGCGTTGATCAGAGAATATCTGTTTATTTGTTCACTGCTTTTCACAGTATTTCATACGTGCCGGTTTGTCTGCTCTAAGGATGCTGAGAGGCCTTTTAAGTCCTGTCTCAGGCACTAAATGTGATAACACAACTCTTGTCCTGTACAAAACTGTTGCTGTACTGCATGCGATACCAAGCATGAATAATCCAACATTGCATTGTTCGAATGGCAGACTGGAGTTCATTGTCTTCATGCCTATTCGGGGGGATTTTGCATATTAACCGTATTTTCTTGGGATTTCCCAGTTGGTCTAATAAAAGGTATCATTTTGGAACCAAGAGTTCTAGGTTTTTGTATAGATACCCAAAACGAACATTTTAAAGAAATGCTCTGGCCCGATATAAAAAGTTTCCAAAAGCATATGCCCTTTAAAAAGTAGACAATCTGGGTGAACCTGATATCTTTTATTAAACCAACTTAAATAGTTGGAAAAAAAAATTTTAAGCAAGCTTTCAGGTTCAAAACCCCTTTTTTCCCCAACTTTTTAAGTTGGTCTAATAAGAGATATCAGATTCACCCAAAGAACCTTGTCTGCCCGTGTCCTTAGATGAACACGGCTGCAACCTACACCCCTTTAAAAAGTACGCCTTGCTTTTCTAAAACTGAAGTCTTTTGCAGGATTTTTTTAAGATAACAGCATTGTTTATTCCCTCATTTAAGTTTTATAAGGTCCATTTTTGCAAAAGACAGTAGACATCAATGGGCGACCTTGTGGCTGCCTATAAGTTCATCACGGGGGCACAGAAGGGAATTGGTGAGGTTTTATTCACCAAGGCGCCCCCGGGGGTTACAAGAAATAATGGCCACAAGCTAGCAGAGAGCAGATTTAGACTGGACATTAGGAAGAAGTTCTTCACAGTTCAAGTGGCCAAGGTCTGGAATGGGCTCCCAAGGGAGGTGGTGCTCTCCCCTACCCTGGGGGTCTTCAAGAGGAGGTTAGATAGGC
>NW_005842056.1:2584281-2608101 GCF_000455745.1 Alligator sinensis
GGAGGTTAGATGAGTATCTAGCTGGGGTCATCTAGACCCAGCCCTCTTTCCTGCCTATGCAGGGGGTTGGACTCGATGATCTATTGAGGTCCCTTACGACCCTAGCATCTATGAATCTATGAATCACCTGTTTACAGTGCCCATGGGCTGTCTACATTGGATGGACCCTATGTGAAAGCAAGAATGGATGCCAATCTGACATCAGTTCCAGAAAGATACTCGAACCTGTGGCAAAACACTTTAATCTCCCTGGACTTTCCATAGCTGGCCTCAGAGCAGTTGTTCTTAAACAACAAAACATTAAAAACCCACTTGATTGTGAAATTGCAGAACAAGAAACTAGCCATACACTGGCTTGTGTTTAAAACAATCTCAGCAAATGATGGGCTCTTACTCCATTACCTGAACTAGCTTTTAACTGCAGTTGTTTATTTCTATATACAGGCAGTCCTCAACTTACAACGTTTCGAGTTACAACGTTTCGCACTTACATTTATAAATTGACACTGTTTCAACTTGCTGACGTAAGTTTCGACTTTACAATGCTTGATCTGACACCACGCCATGCCAGCGAACAAGTTCACTGCATCGCCCATCTTCCCGGAGAACATCTGTCCTAACTTCCTTGGATACTTTCTATAATAAAGCAGACAAGACTCCAGAAAACCCTGCAGCCAAGACTCCTGAGAAGACTCCAGCCAAGAACCCTTCAAAAACTCCAGCAAAGTCACCTCAAAGAAATATTTCCAAATCAATATGATTACCATTTATAATATAAATACCTGCATGTAGCTATATTACTCATCTATAATGGATTAAGTACAAAATTCTGGGTTATTTTTGGTGAAAATAGGGTATCTGGCCTTGGTTCAGGAACCAATCCCCCATTTATAACATTGTTTCCTATGGGAAAATCAGTTCTGAGTTACAACGTTTTGGGTTAAGACACGGTTTTCAAGAACCAGTTGTGTCATAAATCCAAGGACTGCCTGTACTTACCTTGCTTAGCCCTCTTGACCTTTTGTCAACCCACCTTTTGTCCCTCTCAGCAGTTTCCCGTCCTCCTGTTGTTTTCCTCTGTATTTAAGTTCCTTTATATTTTAAACCCTTTATTTTTGTAAGTCCATTCATAGCATCTGACACAGTAGGCTGTCACCAAAGGTCATGCCTCTCTGGACCAGCTCTGAGGCAGTAGTCAGCAAGGATTTCTGAAGGAGGTGTGGAAGAGCCCAGTTTGGGTCCAAGGTGGGCCAGTAGTAGGACCTGGTTGTTGCCGTCGTTGCTGTCACTTCTCCTTACCACTTGGCTGTCTCACAGGGGAACCCACCACTGCTGAAGCCCCCTGCCACCGGATGTTGATGAAGCGCCCTGCTGTGTCCCCACTGCCAAATGCTGCTGAAGCCTCCCAGCTCTGCAGACTGGATCCCATTGTTCTATGGGCTGGGTCTGGCCTCTAGGCCATAGATCATGGACCTCTGTCTAAGGTGCTACCCCACCTACTTCTACCAGATAGAAGAATAAGATATTCATTTAGGCTAACGTTGTATATAGGAGCTGAAACTATTGGCTGTGATCTCTTACAGTGCTCGGTCAGGTGTTGTGAATGTAACACGCAGACATGCATGTATATATCATGACATTTATTTTAAGGTAGACTTTCCTTGCAGATATTTTATTTCAGGATCAGTGCTTTACCAGACTGATTTGCTGTACATTCACACTTCCAAGACATGTCCTGGAGTCAACCGGAGCTCAATTTGAAGAAATTGGAGTTGCGGGTTTAAGTGTTGATATCCTTCCAAATATTTGCTTATACGATTTGCCCAGTGACAAAGCAGTTGCTGAGACTTTAGGTAAGAGAATAAATCACTTCCAGTGACAGAATCTTTAAACTACCTGATTGCAGGAGGTGTTCCTTTTGAAGCTGCCCCTTCTCCACATTTTAGGTTAAACATTACATCATAGTCATAAAGCATAAACTCTTAAGGAAGTATTAGATCACCAAGTCTTCCTTCCTCCATATCACAGACCACTGAATGGCATTCACTTTGAGTTTTGAAGGAACTCAAAGGTCAAATTGCAAAACTGCTGGCAATAGTTTTAACCTATGGCCACTGTGCCCAAGGACTGACAGGTTGCCAACATAACACCCATCTTCAAAAAGGGCTCCAGAGGTGATCCTGGGAACTACAAACCAAGAGTCTCACTTCCATCCCAGAGAAGCTGGTAGAATGCATAATAAAGAATAAGATCAGCAGTCCCCTCGACAAATATAATCTGGTGGGGAAATCATCTTGGTTATAAAGGGAAATCTTGCCTCACCAATCTGCTGGAGTTCTTTGAGGGTGTTAACAACACATAGACAAGGGGGGTCCAGTTGATGGATTTTCAAAAAGTTTTTGACAAGGTCCTTCACCAAAGGCTTTTAAAAATCTGAGTTGCCACAGGATTGAAGGAAAGGTTCATTCATGGGTTGAGAGCTGGTTAAAGATAGGAAGCACAGGATAGTAGGGAGGTCAAAAGCAGGGTCCCACCGGGACCTATGCTAGGCCCAATGGTCTGGAAATGGGGGTGCACAGTAAAATCTCCAAGTTTGTAGATGATACTAAATTTTTCTGGGTAGTCAACACTGATGGAGAGGAAAGGCAGAAAGATGTCACCAAATTAAGTGAATAAGCAAAAAAACAGCAAATGAATTGCGGAGGTTCAAGGTAGTGTGCATGGGGAAAAATAACCTCAACTGTATGTATACATGCTGGTTCTGAGCTACTTGTTCCAACTGATAAAAGAGACCTTGGAGTCATTGGAGATAATTCCCGAGAAAAAAAATCAGCTTAATGTGCAGTGGCAACCAAAATATGCTGGGCATCGTTAAGAAGGAAAAAGAAAACAAAACAGAGATCATCATGTGTTTATACAAACCCATGGTGCATCCACATCTTGCATAGTGGGTACGGTTTTGGTCTCCTCATCTCAAAAAGGAAGAAGTAGAATTAGAAAAAGTACAGAGAAGGGCAACCAAAATGATAAGTGGTATGGAGTACTTGCTAGACTACAGAGACTAAAAAGGCTAGAGATACATACTTTCTCTCCTCTAAATGATTTTCTTACCATGTTACTCTTCAAGCTGGGGGAGAAGAGCGCACATCACAGCTCCCTGCCCTCATCTTAAGGATTTCTAATGATGAGGAAATCCCAGATGACCTCAGGGACACCATGATTGTGACAATCTTCAAGAAAAGAGACAAGTCCAACTGTGGAAATTACAGAGGGATCGCCTCACAGGAAAGATCATTGCAAGAACCCTCCTGAACTGTCTCCTTCCCCTTGCTGAACTGCTCCTGGGATCTCAGTGTGGATTTAGGGCATCAAGAGACACAACTGACAGGATTGTCACAGCTTGCCAGCTGTGGGAAAAATGCCAGGAACAACATACCACTCTACATGGCCTTCTTTGACCTCATAAAGCCTTCAACTCTATCAACTGAGAAGTGCTGTGGAGGATCCTTCTGAATTATGGATCCCCACTGAAATTTGTCACCATTCTTTGCCTGATCCATGATTCACAGTAACAGATCCATCACCGATCCCTTTGAGGTTAAGATGGGAGTTAAGCAAGGCTGCGTCATGGCTCCAATACTCTTCTCAATATTCCTTACTGTGATGCTACATCTGACCACCAACAAGCTTCCAGTCAGAGTGGAGCTCAACTACCGAATAGGTGGTAAACTGATTAATCTCAGCCAACTCTAAACCAAAACCAAGACCAATCCAACCTCAATCATTGAGCTCCACTGTGCTGATGATGCTGTAATGTGTACTCATGCAGAAGCAAACCTTCAGGCAATCATTGACATAGTTACCAAGGCACACAAGAAAATAGGACTGACATTTAACATTCAGAAACCTAAGATGCTCTATCAACAAGCTCTTAATGAGCACTCCCCGGTTCCAGTAATTTAGATTCATGGTGAGACTCTGGAGAACGCTGAGTATTTCCCAGACCTCAGAAGCCATCTCTTGCAGAAGGCTGACATCAATGAAGAAATCCAACATCACCACAGATGTGCAAGTGCAGCCTTTGAACAACTGAAGAAATGGGTATTTGAAGACTGCAACATCAGATCTGAACCCAAGCTCATGGTTTATCAAGCAGTTGTGATCCCCACCTTACTTTATGGAGCTGAGATGTGGACAATGTACAGGAGACACCACAAGTTTCTGAAGAAGTACCATCAATGCTGCCTTTAAAGGAAAAAAGATCCTTTGATCTTCCAGTGGGATCTTCCAGTGGGAAGAGAGATGTCCTCTCATAGGCAAACCCCATGAGCATCTAGGTGATGACATCAGCTTCATTGGGCTGACCACATAATCTGGATGTCTGACTCCAGACTCCCAAAGCAAGTTTTATTCTCCCAGCAAGTCAAGGTGTACACTCAAGAGGTGGGCAGACAAAGTGCTTTAAGGACATCCTCAAGGCAAACTTGAAAAAATGCAACATCAACATCAACTCATGTGAGACTTTCACCCAGGACTCCCCCAAATGGAGGAAGAGTCTGCTGCAAGGATCTCCATACTTTGAAACCTCATGATAACAGCAGGAGACAAAAGCAGGAGCAGCAGAAACAGTGTGTCATGGACCGAACCAACAATCCTGAGCCACCCACCCTGCCCAGAAACATGTGCCTGAATTGCAATCAGACCTGTCGATCTCAGACCAGCCTCATCAGCCAGCTTTGGTCCCACAGGTAAGACAATCATGGAAGGCAAGCATTTTTGACTGCAAGGGATTGCCTAAGAAGAATACATACGTGCCTTTCTCTAGATGACTTTCTCATCATGTTGCAGAGTAGTCGCTGCTGAAAGACTTCAGAGACATGAGTTTAGGCAACCAAGTGGAAAACGAAAATTATAGCCCTTCCAAAACTCTGTCTTCTAAGTTATTGTCTAAAGCAATCTTTATTTCAGAAATGAGTAAAAAATAACAGAGCATTTGATTTGCCAAACACTAGCACAACTCTCCTAAGATTTCATCTTAGAAGACCTATTTTAGCTCTTAGGGTAGTCGGTCTTATGTATAGACACCTAGAACAACTCTCGCTTTGCTTTCAGCCAGAAATTGCAGCAATTTTGTACAAAAAAATCTTGGCTTATCCACTTCTATCATCTCCTTATTTATTCTTAATGTTTATTTAACAGCTACCTGATCAGAAGCTGATCATCAGGATGGACATCTGAATTCCTACACAATTCTGAGGATGACATTGTTTGAAAAGGATGCAAGGAACATAAGTGGTCTTGTGCTACCGATCATCAAGCTAATTTCTCCATTTCAAGCAGATGATTCTTCAGCAACATGGTATGTAAGTACCTGCTGGAAAGGCAGAAAGCCTTGGCACTGCTAAAAAAAAGGTAGCCTTGTTCATGTTGTCAGTAAAAGCCTCAGGACTCTGTGACAGGAAAGAAGTCCAGGTTGGCTAACTCAGTAAGGCTCATTTAAAACCAAAAACATGCAGTCTAAGGGTGGCGTTAAAACCTTCTAAAAGCACTTAAAACAGGAGTGCCCCCACACTAAAGGTGTTAAATTGTGCTAAGTACCTTCTAAGTGTCTTAAAGTTGTGCCATTTCAGGCAAGGATTACCTCTGAGTTGTTCTACCTAGCTCAAGCTAGGGTATTGTTAGTCTGCTCCACAGAAATAAAACAACCTATTTGCAGGCACCCAGCATCCCAGGATGCATGGTTTCCAGCTGCTCTACCCTTGACAAATTTTCCAGCCTCCCAGGCTCTGCTGACAAGGGGGCAGTATTGGTTTCAACCCAACATCCCTACCTGCATCCAGTAGGTATGACCCTAGCCCACATAAGACCTTGCTGGAGCTGCCAGCTCCAAGGACCCCAAGTGACTGTGAGGCAGGACATGTCACCCTCCCCTCAAAGGACTAAGCCTTTGCCCCACATCTAGGCATTTCTTCCCTAGCCAGGAGAATTGGTGTGGGGGTTGCATGGCTTCCCTCCTAACCTCCCATGTTTCTGGGGGAGAGGAGGGAAAGGGCTGCCTAGCGCTGAGCGTAATGAAAATGAATAGCCTGGGGAGGCATGCTTCTTTGGGCTCTGTGTTGTTGCTGTACTTAGCCCCTGGGGACTGTGGCTCCAGAAGTGGGATTGAATCCTGGCTCCTGGCTATGCCTCTGCTTACCAGCCCCCTAGTAGCAAGTCACAGTTGTGCAGGTCAGAGACGACATTAAGCCTTGGTTTGTGACTTCTCTGAAACTGCTCTAACTTTAATACTGCCTAACATGCCACAAATTTAGAATAACTTGTAACAGCACCCCAAAATAGCTAGCTTCTCAGTGTGTTATCGGTCATGTTGGAATCATAGAAATGGAGGGCTGGACGGGACCTTGAAAGATCATCGAGTCCAACCTCCCTGCTCTGTGCAGGAGTACTGCTGAGATCAAATGATCCCAGCAAGGTGTCTGTCCAGTCTCCTCTTGAAGACTTCTGAGGTTGGGGACTGCACCATCTCCTTGGGAAGTCTATTCCTGATTCTGGTCACTCTTACCATAAAGAAGTTCTTCCTTAAATCCAACCTGAAACCATCCTCTAACAGTTTCTGGCCATCGCGCCTTGTTCTCTCCTCTGGTGCCCTAGTGAACATTTTTTTTCTCCCAGCTCCTGATATTCACCCCTTACATACTTATAGATGCCACCAAGTCCCTCCTCAGTCTTCTCTTCCCCAAGATGAGCAGTCCCAGATCCCGTAGTCTTTCTTCATTAGGTTTGTCCTCCAGGCCCTTAGCCATTCTTGTGGCCCTTCTCTGGACTCTTTCAAGATTCTCCACGGGTTTTATTGAAGTGCGGCGCCCCGAACTGGACACACTACTTCATCTGGTCCACCAATGCTGAGTAGAGAGGAAGTATCACATCCTCAGCCCTGCTTGCATCTATGGAAGTCTATGAATAAATCTCATCCTTTCAAATCTAGCTAGAAAATCAAGAGGTATTATTTGAGGAGGGCACACTGACAGAACAACCTAAAGCAAAAGGGTGCAAGTGAAAGGGGCGGTTCTTTTCCTCCAAGGTTCAGTAGCCTACTAGTAGCTTCTAGTGTTTATTGGCTTACCAAGGTAAGGACCTCTTGACCTAAGGGGTCCAACTTTTCCTCTAAAGCATAGATGAATACTGAACTGGTCTCTACCTTAGCTAGTTGTCATAATTAGTTAGGTTATTTCAATGCAACAAAGGAACTGTGAGCACTAGAGTGACATTTTATACTTCACAAAACATTTAAAGTGTTAATTATAAAAAGACTGGCAAATAGTAGCTTAGAAGCAGAAATAAACACAGGCCAACATAATAGATATTGTATTGTACTGGAGCATGCGATACCGGCTTGAGTTCCTGGTTCTGTTGCTAGCCATCTGGGTGACATCTGGCAAGGGGCTTCCTTCCCTGCTCGACCTCCTTTATAAAGCACTTGGAAATACAGAGATGACAAGCACTGTATAAGAACTTGGTATTATGGCAATATTAGGGTATTACCTAAAGGTCTGAACTGAGATCAGGACTTGTTCTATAAGGTCCTATGCAAACACACAGCCATCCCTGACAGGAAGAGCTTAGTTTCACAGTGTCATTAGCAAAATGTAAAATTAAAAGAACCATGGCTTCCTTTATAGCTAAGGAAAGCTATTCCACCAAGGGTTTGCTGGATGATCTATATTCAGGGGAGATACAGAAGAGTCTCTAGACTCTGGAAGCAGACTGACTCTCTCCCTGCCGTAGAGAAGGGCACTTTGTGCCTGAAAACTTGCCTAACATCTCTTCCGACTATACAGGTGGTCCAATAAAAGATATCACAAAAAATCCCTTGCCTCCTGACCATTTCCTCCCTATTATTCTATTTAGACCCTTGAGGAACCCTTAAAGTCAAAATAATTGCACTAATTTTAAATCCATAAAATGGTCGTAAAGTCAAGACCATTATACTTAATGAGGATAAAGGGACTACGTGTAAAGATCTGTGCTCTAACCTCCTTGGATAAATGGTTGCCAAGGATATAGTTATAGCCAGGCTGTCAAGACGTGCTGATTTGGATGTTTCGTGCTGCTTTTTTTATGATGATCGATTGTATTTGATAGCTTGTAAAATTGTGGCGTTATTCTGTCAACGTTCTGCTTCTGACTTTCCTGTTTGTTCTCCTCCTTGAGTTGTTAACTTTCAAATGTGAGGAGTTTGCATTTGCTTAAAGTCATGGTGCTTACACATGCATTGTGTAAATGCACAATCAATGCACAAACATGCATTGATGTGAAGTGCATTATAAAGCCAGGTCCTAATAACTGAACTGGACCTAATAGTGAATATGGAAGCAGCTCCATGGACTTCAGTGCTTCCATTTTACCAGCTGAGAATCTTTCAATCAAAGTCGTCCTCGACTCCAATATTAAAACAAACACCACCATGAAACAAAATTAGACAATTCTAAAGAGCTGACCTAAAAGGGAATGCCTGGCGCCAGACAGTAGGAGGCTCCTTTCCCGGTCTCTATTCTTTCCATTCAGGGCCCAAAATGCTTTCAAAGAGGCATTTGAGAGGCATAGCTCTCCTGCAGTGCAAAGGGAGTGGTCAAAGTCCTGCATCATGTCTCCGGGGGTTGATTTGTTTATGGGAAAGCTAGTGATTCCCTTCAAGGTAGCTGGCAGAAGCACTAGTCCTGCCATATTCAACATCATCCCCAAAATCAATGGCTTCAAAAGAAGAAAAGAATGAAAAAGTGCTACCCTGTTAGAAAATTGGCCTTTACTTGATGCACTCAATATCCAGAGAGGCTCCAACAGAGTGAAGGTCAGCTTGGAAAGTAAACCTGACTGTAGAGCTTTTCCTTCTTGTACATGGAGCTACAATTCCATTAAAGAGCAATACATTTCTTAAAGGGCCTATTTACTAGAGAACTGATAGAGTTATGAAATAGCTGAGTGCTTCTAGAGCAATTAAAGTTTTGCTTAAAATCTTCTTCAAAGACAGCACCCAGCAAGAATCGAAGGATTCCTATATTCCAAATTCTCTCCTGGCAGAAGGCCAGCGACTTCAGTGGAGTTATTCTCCTCCCCCTGCCCGGTCCTGTTGTATTAGCTGCAAATTTCCTAATGGGATTCTCTTCCCTTTCTTTTCCCCAAACTTACCTTCATATTGGAGGTGTAGTCTAGCAGCCTCACTCTAGTTAAGCTTGCACATGCAGCTTCTGCTATAAAAATGGTATAAGATTCCCTGTAACTTTCCCCTGAATAAACAAATAATGTTATGCTAAAAAAGCAATGGGGCACACTAAAAAAATGTTCATTCAGTCAGCGGTTGGACTCCTGTCAGTTGTGGTCATCCGTGTCAGATCCCCGTCATGTCTGGTGTGGTCGGGGGTGGATAGTAGTTGGTCACGTTAGGCTCCTTCTGTTTGGATGGTCTGTGCATATGTTGTCAGGATAAGCTTGGTGATACTATACTACCATTACTTCTAACGACCTCATCAGTTGTAATAAAGAGGCCTCCAGGTGTGGCTCTTCATAACAAAGACTCATTGGGGTTTAATGGCCACAAACAACCAAATACTAACATCAGATGTCAAGCACGGTGCCAACAAGGTTTATTTGAGACATGGCACTACATAAAATATGGCCTCTATCACAGTGGAAAGTATTCAGTGTTCTCAGCCCCTTTTTTGTACAGTCATCAAAACACCTTTGTTTACAAAATGTACTTCCTTGCTCCACGAGTCAGTAAACACCTATATGTGACATCAGTCTTGTCCAGTTTTTACCAGACATTGTGACCTGCCCACCAGACAGGGAGACACATTTACCAGGACATGCTGAGCTCTGTTTTGGCATCTTGTAATGATCTTATCCCTTGTTTTCCACCTGTGGGCCTTCTGATGTACCTAGAAGCTAACACTCCTAACTTTCCCAGCATTTCTGTATGGTCTACTTTGTGGACAGCACAGTCTATGGCTCAAGCTGGTACTGAGGGATACTTTGGTTTTTGGGCCTCTGTATGACTTCTATATGCCCTGACCAATGGCTGTACCAATCCATGCTCCAACAAGCCCTATACCAGTAATGCTGCTTGTTTGGCCAAATCACCAAACTGTGCCCAGACCTTACTGGATTTATTGATCTATTTTATGGTTCTATCCTCTTGCCCATCATCACCCCATACCCGCCAGACTGTTTGCCTTCTGCTTTTATTTTGAGGCCCAGATCTCATGTGACCCCCCACTTAAGTTAATGGGGCTCTGCCTGGGTTCTTCAACCATGCGGGTGCGCTTTTGGGATCAGAACTGTTGGTTGTAAACACTTCAGGTAGGGGTTGTGCCTGGTCCTTTGATATGTTCAGTCCACTGCTGGGTGCTCTTCAAATATACACAATAGACCTGTGTGAATTCACGTGTTATTGAATGGGACCCAAGTTCCTCTTGAAGATTGGGAGTGTATTGGCAGCTAGGGAAACAACTCCTGGGAAAAGGGAGAAGCAGTCAAGGGGACCAGAGGAGAGAGAAGGACTGATGGAGATGATTAGAGGGATGAAGGAAAACTAAAGTAAACATGGTCCTGACTATGCAAAGACTAGTTTGGTACCATATCCTATACCCATATGACAATTGATAATAATTAATAACAATACCAAAGTAGATAGAAGACAAAATAGAGAATATAGGGTGAAATGCCAAGAAGAGTTAAAATGCCATTGAAGAGTAATTGCATTATAAAAGTCATACAGGACCAGGACCAGGACCAGGACCAGGAGGTGAGTTCCATTTATCTTAGATGTTTAAAGCAGCAGTCTTAAGCTCCAAGCCTTAATCTTATTTGGCTTGAGCCTACTCCCATGAAAGTCAATGGGAATAGGCCCAAAGGTAGTCTGAAGGAACTGTGGGCATGTCTACATGAGATGCTTTACTGAGTAGTGGACTATTCTACTGTGCAGTAAAGCATCACTACCTACACATGTGCAGCATTTACTGTACAGTAAATTAGTCTACTGCACAGTTGGCTACTACCTACTGTGCAGTAGTGCACATGTAGACAGCTGACTGGGAGCAAATTGCTTCTGGTCACCCCAGGCAGCAGGGGCAAGGGAACTGTACTCTCCTCTGGGCAGCTGTTTCCCAGCCCTGTGCCCTGATCAGCAGGTAGAGGTGCAGGGCTAAGAGGCAGCTGCCCCAGAAGCAGGACAGCTTCCCCCATCTTCCCAGAGCCCAGGCCTGACCCCAGTGCCCCCTGCCAGCCCAGGGCTGGCACCTGGAGCTCCTCCTGGATGCTGTAGGGGGTCAGAGCAGAGCAGGAGTAGCTCTGCACTGAAGTGCTCCCATCAGGAGAAAATTTGCTCCCCATGGACACACATGTAGACATGCTTCCAGGGAAAGCTTACTGTCCGCTATTTTACTATGCAGGAATCTTACAGCACATTAATAGCACATGTAGATGTGCCCTGTGTGGAGTTGCTAAAGTGCTTTAAATTTTGCACATACTTTATTGCTTTGCTGCCTAGGGTCCTTGCTCTCCTCATTCCTGCCTTCTGGCACTTCACACAAATTGAAATAACAGTGTATGAACACAAAATAATAAGAATTACAGTTAATTAGACTGAAAGCCAAGTAGGAAAAAGAATAATTTCACATTAAATGTAAAGTCAATGTACTGGAAGAAAGTTAGATTTTAATTATTTTTCAAGATACAGGAAAGAATGGATAGCCAATCTTCTAGACAGAACTTTAAACTAAGATGGCAAGGGATGGGGAACCACTGACTAAAGCATGCCTGGAGACCAGCATAGAAGAAAGCTCTGAAGCTGGGGACACTAGGAAAGCCACTCTTGCAAGAGCTGAAGGAACGGTTCTCCCTCAGCATGTCAGGAAATCGAAGGTCTCAACTGGAGGACTCAGGAGTAATGTGGGGGGGAGGCGGTGCAGCAAGAAAGACCTAACTGTAGGTGTATAATACAGACCACCAAACACAGGGAAGGAGCTTGATCTAGAGTTTTCTTGAGAACTGGCAGAGGCCGTGAATGCACAGTATATGATCAGCATGGGCGACTTCACTTATCCAGACATCTCCTGGGAGGAACACTTGGCAATGTCGGATAGGTCGTGTTGCTTCCTGACCTGTATCAAAGAGCTCTACCTGACTCAGGAGGTGCACGGGCCAACACAGACACAGCTTTAAATGTTTTTTCTACATACCTCAAGGTACCAGTGTGGCTTGTGAACACTGCGCTGCTGGGGCAGATGGAGCATCCCACAAGAGTGCGGGGGGGCCCTCCACATGCTTGGAAGTGAACCCAGAAGTGAATCAGAATTACTTCCTGTCCAATTCAGGGTCCACTGGGAAGTGTGCAGGCCTCTCTCCCCTGCCCCTGCACCCCTTGGCTCGATGATTGGCTGCAGGGGGACCCTGGGTGCCCCCCCAGACCCACGAGGCACCAGTTGCTGAGCGCACCCCTCTGTGCACTCCCCAGTGGACCCAGAAGTGGATCAGAAGTGCTTCTGGTCCACTTCCAGGTCTACTGCTGAGCATGCTGAGGAGCCCCCCGCACTTCTGTGGGACACTCCATGTGCCCCAGCATTGCAGTGTTCACGAGCCACCTGGTACCTAGAGGTATGTAGGAAAAACATTTAAAGCTGCGTCTATGTTTGAATCATTGAATCTCCGAATCTGTCCAATTTGACTCAGAGAGATTAAAGGGTCCTCTGATTCAATTTGGATTTGGAGATTCTGGCCCACTGAATCGAGCTGAATCTCCACCAAATTGAATCAGGGACCAAAGCTTTGCACAGCCCTGCTAGACAGGGCACAGAGCGGACATGGTAGGAATGACCGTCTTCCTACTGTTGATGATGAGCTGGTGCATGATCAGTTAGAAAAGTTAGACATTTATAAGTCAGCAGGACCAGATGAATTTCATCTGAGAATGCTGAAGGAGCCGCATGAAGTCATTGCGGGACCTCTGGTGAAACTCTTCCAAAACTCATGGCATTTGGGGGAGGTCCCAGAAGACCGGAAGAGGGCCAATGTTGTGCCCATCTTCAAGAAGGGGAAGAGAGAGGACCCAGGCAACTATAGGCCAATTAGCCTAATTTCTATCCTAGGGAAAATCCTGGAAAAATTCATCAAGGAGTCTATGTGCAGAAGGTAGGATCCTGAATAACAGCCAGCATGGCTTCATCGTGGGCAGGTCTTGTCTTACCAATCTCATCTCCTTCTATAACCAGGTAACTCACCACCTGGATAAGAGGGAGAAGGCTGACATTGTATACCTAGACTCCAAAAGGCCTTTGATCTGGTATCCCATGATGTTCTCATTGAAAATCTGAAGGATTGTGGACTTAACTGCTTGACAGTTAGCGGGGTAGGAATGAAAGGATCTGTGTCATCCTGGTGAGAAGTGGCCAGTGGTGTCTCTCAGGGGTCAGTGCTTGGCCCGGTACTTTTCAACATCTTTATCAATGATTTGGATGTGGGGGTGAAGAGCTCACTGGCGAAGTTCACGGATGACACCAAGTTATCTGGGAGTGTGGTCATGCTTGAAGATAGGCTGCATAAACAGGTGGATCTAGACAGGTTGGCAAGTTGGGCAGCTCAGAACCAGGTGAAGTTCAACACTGAGAAGTGTAAAGTGCTCCGTCTGGGGACAAACAATCCCCAGCATACTTACAGGCTTGGTGGCGCCAAACTGACTAGCACCATGGCTGAAAGGGATCTGGGGGTAATAACAGACCATAGTATGATCATGAGTCATCACTGTGATGCTGTAGCCAGCAAGGCAAACAATGCTCTGGCATGCATCAACTGATGCATCTCAAGCAAAACCAAGGAAGGGATTCTTCCAATTTACTAAGCATTGGTGAGACCGTAGCTGGAGTACTGCGTCCAGTTCTGGGCACCACACTTCAACAAGGATGTGGAAAAGCTTGAGAGAGTCCAGAGAAGAGCCACCCATATGATCAGAGACTTGCATGGCAAGTCATACGAGGAAAGGCTGAGGGACTTGTGTCTCTTCAGCGTCAAAAAGGAAGGCTGAGAGGGGACTTGGTAGCAGCTTACCACTACATCAGGGGAATACATCAAGGGCTCAGTGAACAGTTGTTCACCAAGGCACCTTAGGAAAAAACAGGAGTAATGGCCACAAACTCCTGGAAGACTTAACATTGGGAAAAGTTTCTTCACAATCAAAGTGTCCAGACTGTGGAATAAACTCCCTCCAGAAGTGGTGCAATCATCTACCCTGGAAATGTTCAAGAGGAGACTGGATGGTCACCTTGCTGGGTCACCTGACCCCAGTTGTCTTTCCTGCCTAGTGCAGGGGGGCTGGACCCAATGATCCTGTGAGGTCCCTTCCAGCCCCTTACAATCTATGAAATGTATAAAAGAAGAGCATGTTGGACTGAAATGAAAATTGTAGGAAGCAGAGTGCTAAATATATGGAAGAGAACACCCTCGTGGCATTCTTTTCGTTAGCTGCATCTCAAAGTGGTATCTAAATACAGGATTGAATGTGTTGGACATTACATTTGGCTACTTTCATAAACAGCAAATTGCCCATTGTGTTAGTCAATCTACTAATTGTTTATGATGAAAAAGCAAAGGAATAGCCTGTTAATTTCAGTCTGTTTCATAGGAAGTGACCTCAGTATCAGAAGCAAGGCAAGGACTCTCAGGATGAGAGTACAGAACCCATTCTCTTATAAAATGCCACAGGGGCCATTCAACATCTGGACAGACCCACCAGCTTCAGGTGTTTACAGTCTTGTTTGAAAAATGGAGCCAGTGCCTGCACTGAGCTGCCTTGAAAACAGAGGACTGTGCTAATCCTGTAAATTTGTAGCTGGTGCTAGAGTATTTTCAGACCAATAGTGAAGTCCTGGCCAAGTCAACACAACACTCTCACTGACTTCAGTGGGGCCAAGACTTCTCCCCTGCTGTTTATTCCATTACACTGCATTCACAAGGGTTTGTGTGCTACAAGATCTGAATTCAGGATCTGGGACTAGGACACCCTTTCTAGTGGAGGCTAAAAATACTGATGCTATGTTATTTCTATTTCAAGACCTTCTCTTGCTGCCATGTGGAGTCAATGAAAGATTTACCTTTCTCTTCAACTGGAGAAGGAGCCAAGACTTAAATTAGCATCTATCCCTTTCATTATCTTTCATTATTCATAGCATCTATCCCTACTTTCATTATCCCAATCCTAAAAAGAATCATTCTGTATCTCAAGTACTTTAATAGTTAAAGAAAACACTTCCAACATGTGTCAGATGCAAAAGCTTACAGAGTTCCCCAGCATATTTATGCCAGATACTTAAAATTGCTTAGGTCTCAACACCCAACAGATAGGTATCTAGCAAATGGCTCAATATAAGCTATAAACAGAAGGCTTTGATAATTCCACTTATAGAGATTGATATGCAAATACGAACAAAACCAAGTGTGACGGGCTAGCTGGTAGTGACTTAGCTCAGGGGTTTTGAAAGTGTAAAAGATGATTGGAGGACTTGGGATTTCCTTTCCTCACCAATCAGGCCCCAGAGACTCACCTTCCATGTCCCCTGATTGGCCCCTGGAGGGATAAAGGAGCAGCAGAGCTGTCTCAGGGGAGACCAGCCAGGGACCACAAGGAAGGAGTTTCAAAGAGCTGGCAAGGAGCTGGGCCAGCGGGGTGGAAACAGTTGCCCCAGAAGAGTCTGAAGGAGTGGGACCTGCAGGCAGCACTGGGGCCCTCAGCAGCGCGGCGTGCAGCCGGCAGGAGAGGCTACCCACTGGGCTCCAGGTTCCCCTACGAGAGGCTGTGGCCAGCAGGAGAGGCTCCCCAGCTCCAGCAAGGATCTGAGCAGCGACCTGGAAGGTTCCCAGCTCTGCTTCCAGCTCCTCCAGCAAGCAGCCAGGAAGCTCGAGATGAGGCTGGGGCTCCTGGAAGGTCAAGACCTCTAGCAGCTTGGCACAGTACCAGTCCTGGTAGCTGTGTGGTAGAGTTCCTGCCTACCATGTGGAAGATCTGAATTCAAGTCCCAGCAGGGATAACTTGGGGAGAGTGAAATAACAGGGAGAAATTCTTGTTGCAGTGGAAAGGGGCCATTGCAGTTTCCCCCTTTCTCCCCCTCCACATACCTAGGCCCTATATTATTTGACATTTTGTATTTTGTGCCTTTTATATTTCGCCAACCAGAATTGTTTGTTCTGCTGTTTGTGTTTTATATTTTATTAACCCTGTTTTATGTCAAGTGGATGAATATGTCTATGATTGTAAGCGTCTAACCTTTGTTGAATCCTTTCCCCTCGGGGCATTGTAGTGTCTCCTATGCCCCCTGGTTTATACTGCTTATATTCCCAATACTGTTCTCTCATTAAAAGGTATATGGTTAAGTCCCCATTGGTGGTCTGGCTCTGCTTTATAGGGGGAGAAGAGTCCCTACACCGCCCACTGCGCTTGTGCACTTGCTTTGATCCCTTCAATTGGAGAGGGGGTACCTCTTGGAGTACTGCCCAGGTTACACAAGTCGCTGTATTTACTTGCATTTCATGCATATCTTTTCCCAAAAAATTAGCCTTCCAAAATTGGGGTGTGTGTCTTAAGAGGGGAAGCTGATTTATTTATTTATGTATTTTGCTCAGAAGCAGCAGTGGCATTTCTAATCAGGCAGCCCTGAGGGAGTCAATTTACTTTATGTCTTACCATCATCTACTTGATTCCTGCTAACTGCTCTTCACTTGACAGATGTTAAGAACCCACTCTTCTTTTTAACTGTCTCAAAGTTCTACTAATTAAGGTAGCATTCTACAGCAGTTTTGCTAACAAATTACAAGTTAGCTCTTTCTTGTCCGCCTTCCCCTATTTCACAGTCCTGCAGACTAGTTTAAACTGTTTTCAACATCCTAGATCTGCCCGTGGAATCCAGTCTTCAGCAGCAGCTATAGTTTCAGCTTTTGGCTGAGCAGCCAAGAGCTACTAACACTTTTGCTGTGAGAGAGTTAAAACTGTAGTTTTTGCCTAAGCAGGAAAGGGAGGGTGAGTGAGCTGAAGACGCGGTTCAGTTCTGCTGTGTGCGGCCATAACTCTGTGGGGAAAAAAATTATTCGTTCTGCCTCCCTAAAAACAATGTGTGGGCCTTATTTGGGGCATGTGGTAGGTAAGAAACTGTGCTGACTTTGGTTCCACGGCATGAGAAGTGGCGACTAACAAACATCCTAATGCAGGAGCCCACATTTTGTCTCCTCTCCCAATTGGCAGTCCTGAAGTGGGAAACATTGTTATATTTTAAACTACTCCATTTATGACATGGTTTCCAGTAGCCATAGCAGTTATAGCAATCATCATAAGCCAATAGTATTTGCCAAGGAATAAGTAAAGCATTCTGTGTGTTTTGAGAACCAGGTACCCCTGTTATCAGTAGGTAGGAAGATAGTCTTTGAAGTAGTGAGATGTCATTCCAAAAGCACAACATGATACACTAACTTGACCCTTTTCAAATGCAGCCATATTCTGGCAATCCACAAGTGGACTAGCTCAAATGATTGTCACTTTTTTATTCCCTCCTGGCATAGGGCGAGAGGCTGATAATCACCTCTGCCTCCAGCTAATGGAATGTTGTTGCAGACGAGTTATTTTGTGGGAGCTTTGGAGACGGAGCTGAAATAAATCCTGCTTTAATGATGCGAGCCCTGATTTACATACTGGACACAGAACATATTCTTCACGTGAGGACATATTCGTTGACTTAGGCACTGCCTGCCCACAAATTCTTGCCTTGTATTAGATGAAATCATTTTAACATCATATATATATATTTGAGTTTGATTGACCAAATAAATGTAGCAGTTTACCCAGGCATTATTGTATTTCCCCACAAGTCATTGATGAGAGATTCTGCATCACTGTAGCACATTTAATTAAAAGAGAGAAATTGAAAACAGGTGCACATGCTAGGGCTGTCCAAAGCTTCAGTCCCTGATTCAATTCGACAGAGATTCAGCCTGATTTGGTGGCCTAATCTCCACATCAGAAGCACTTCTGGGTCTTCTGGGGAGTGCACGGCGGGCTCTGGGTCTGGGGGGGCACCCAGGGTCTCCCTGCGGCTGATTGCCAAGCTGGAGTGGGGGGCAGCACACTTGTAGGCAGACCTGGAAATGGACCAGAAGTACTTCTGGTCCACTTCCCAGTTCACCACTGAGCATGCGCCCCCCCTCCCCCCATGCTCCCGTGGGACGCTCCATCTGCCCAAGCATTGCAGCATTCACGAGCTGTGCCTGGTACCTTGAGGTATGCAGAAAAAACATTTAAAGCCATGTCTATGGCTGAATCACTGATTCTCCAAATCAGCATCAAATCTTCAGATTTGGATTTGGCTGAATTGAACTGGGAACAGTGATCCAAATCAACAAATCAAATCACTGTCCCTGATTCGGGCTGAATCCAAATTGAATATGGCCCATTTTGCACACCCCTAGCGCACACATCCTGACATGTCATCTAGGTTTATGTCAAGTGCCATTATACCTGGAAGTCAAACAGGTGAATAAATTGAATTCCCAGAAGAATTTATGCAGCTTTTTAAGCAATGAAGTCCATTAGAAGACAATCTAATGAAGACAGTCTACACCCCAGGGTACTCAAGGAGCTGGCAAGCATCATAGCTCAGCCTCTAGCACAGATCTTCGAGAGCTTCTGGTGCTATGGTGAAGTGCCTGAAGATTGGAAGAAGGCCAGTGTGGTGCCTGTCTTCAAGAAAGGGAGGAAAGTGGATCCGGCAAACTACAGACCCATCAGCCTGACCTCTATCCCGGGGAACGTCTTAGAAGAGATTATTAAAGAGGCCATCCTTAACAGACTGGCTGGTGGCAACATCCTGAGGGATAGCCAGCATGGGTTTGTTGTGGGTAGGTCTTGCTTGACCAATCTTATCTCCTTTCACGACCAGGTGACCTATCACCTGGACAAGGGAGAGGAGATTGACGTCATATATCTTGACTTCAAAAAATGCCTTTGATCTGGTATCCCATGATCACCTCTTGGCAAAACTGGCCAACTGCGGCCTCAGGTCCACCACAATCCTCTGGCTGGGGAATTGGCTCCGTGGTCGGACCCAGAGGGTGGTGGTTGATGGAAGTCAATCGTCATGGTGCCCTGTGAGCAGTGGGGTCCCCCAAGGCGCTGTCCTTGGACCTATACTGTTCAACATCTTTATTAATGATGTGGACATTGGAGTCAGAAGTGGACTGACCAAGTTCGCCGATGACACCAAACTCTGGGGTAAAGCATCCACACCTGAGGATAAGAGGGTGATCCAGGCTGACCTTGACAGGCTCAAGAAATGAGAACCTGATGGTGTTTAACACTGAAAAATGCAAGGTTCTCCACCTTGGGAGGAAAAACCTGCAGCATCCTTATAGGCTCAGCAGTGCTACGCTGGTTAGCGCTTTGGATGAAAGGGACTTGGGGGTCAGGATTGACCACAAGATGAACATGAGCCTTCAATGTGATGCTACGGTTAGTAAAGCAAGCAAAATGCTGGCTAACATTCATAGATGCTTGTCAAACAAATCCCAGGACGTCATTCTCCCGTTGTACTCGGCCTTGGTGAGGCCGCAGCTGTAGTACTGAGTCCAGTTTTGTGCTCCTCAATTCAAAAAGGACATGGAGAAGCTTGAGAGAGTGCAGAGGAGAGCCATGTGCATGATCAGAGGTCAGGAAAACAGACCTTACAGCAACAGGCTGAGAGCCATGGGACTCTTTAGCCTGGAAACGAACACATCTATCCCAATAGAATTAATAACCGCTTCTGGATTGCATCCTGCTGACTCAGCAAATGTAAAGAATCAAGTAATTTCCTAGGGCCAAGATGACTGCCAACTTTTCTGGGTCAGTGACTCCAAGAAGGGCTTCAACATGTCTGGTGAACCCCACCGTTCTGTGAGATGGGCTTACAGGAAGACACAACGGGAAGGTTTCGGTTGGCACTGCTTTGAAGTTGGGAGGTTTTTAGGAGTGGGTTGCTACTGCTGTGTGATGTGGGCTGTTATATTTGCCTGTAATTTCTTTGGGAAAGGGACTGTCCATCTGTACAGTGCATTGCCCAGTGAGGCCTAATATTGGTTGGTCTCTTGGCACTATCTTACTAAACATGTTTAATAATCAGAAATCCTTTTCTTTCCCTTGTTCCCCCCTCCCAGCCTTCTTCACAGCTTTTTGTGCTGCTTCAAAGGGCTGTGAAGCCAAGTCTACAGCACAGGATGTGCTCCTTTCTCCTACTCTGAAAATGAACACTGTGCCCTTGAGGAGCCCTTTCTGAGACTGAGTAGTTTTACAAGAGGCCCAGGGATCCAGCCACTCATTTCTTTCCAAAAACTGATTCTCTTTGAGTCCTGGTGAGCTGAGTATTTCATTGGATGTGACAGAGTCCAGCTGAAAGATAGATGAACCAGGGCTCATTTTCCTTAAGGAACAATGGGATTAAGGGCCAGCCAGTCCCTGTTCGATGCATCCTCTTTAAGAAAACAGGTGTTCAAAAATAAAGCAGGCACGCTGTGAAGTAGGGAGCAGGTGTTAACCAAGTAACTATACCTGAACCTGGTAAAAGTAGCTTTTAGGTAACTCTCAGAGGGGAGAGAAAGGATAAACAGCCCAGAGAGAAGAATGGCAGAAGGAAGCTGCAGGAGTCAGAGCACAGCCCCAAGAAGGACCTACCAACGGGTACGTAGGTTTTGTGGAGGGGGACTAGACTCTGACTGCTGGTGGCTATGGGACTTCTTAACTGTGGGGGAAGGAGTTGTGAGTCCAGGAGACAGAAAAGGAGGACTGTTCAGAGAGACCTACCAGAAACCCTCCAACAAGTGTTGTATTGAGACGTAGATAGCTGTGTTAAGGCAGATGTTAGGGCAGGGTATCAAGGTTAGGTCAATCTAAATGATCCTTTAGGTATTTTCAGGGCTTAAATTGCCCAGAAAATGGTCTGCCTGATCTAAGCTAGTTGACCCTAGGTGAATTAACTTTAGATGGATAAGGGGTTAACCCAATCTAGGGAATGTCTGCGTGCATTCACAGCACAGCCCTGTGGCTGGGAAAGCCCAGCCACTGCCCCAGCCCCAGCCCCAGCCCCAGAGCTGTGCTGTTCCCAATCCCCAGCCCTGAAAGGGTTACTTTTAGCCCCCCGACTGGGCAACCACCACTTGCAAACCCACCACCCCCTCTGCAGACCAGCCAACCCCTCCTGGACCCACCAACACCCCTCGCATTCCCACCAGCTCCCCTTGCAGACTTACCCTTCCCTCCCTCCCCTCCCCTCCGACTTACTTACCTTAGGCTGCCCACATCATTGACGGCAGCAGCAAACGCCTGCATGCACCTCTCCCAGTTTAAGTTGGTCCCAAACACTTTTTCACAGCCTTAGAGAATAACTGCTTGAGAGACGCATAAGCTAATGAAAGCATCTGATGAAACAGGCTGTCACCTATGCAAGCTCGTGCCTCTCTGAACTGGTTTGTCTTTAAAGAGTTATACTGGAAACTCCAAGAAGAAAGAATTGAGCCTGAAGGACCAAAAGACAGTACTTGTCAAGGCTGAATATGGCAGACTCTGATGAGGTGCATGATACTTCAAGTAGTCTGAGCTCTGAAGTAGCTATTGCAAGGACTAAGGAAGAGTTGAAGGTGGCATGTCTCCATGGCTGTGCCTGGAAGGGGCATGTTCTGGTTGGTCCCTGGGCATTTATACATGTACTTTGGGAGTGGTTGGGATGGGGGGCTTTAATTAGAGTAGCTCCAAGAGCTGCTTTAATTAAAGCACCCGAAGCGTCTCATGTATCAGCATCTCTGTGCTTCAAAATGGTGGCAGGGGTGCTTTATCTATAGCTTGTTGAATAAGCTTTAGATAAAGCACCCCTGCCACCATTTTGAAATGCAAGAACTAATGCGTAGCTGCACCATCAGCACCTCCTGTCCCGGTGGCCAAAGCGGACGGCCCTGTTCAGAGGTGGGCGCGGTGGAGGAAGCGCCAGTCCGCGAAGCGTGTGAAGCTCCTGCTGGGCATGAAGTGGTTGCTGGAGTCCCACTTCGAGGTCACGTCAAAGAGCTTGCCCTGGTCGGGTTTGGCCCTCAGGTCAACGGCGTACTTGTTTCGGGCAGCATCCTTCAGGAACCTCTCCAGGAAGGTCCTCGTGTGGGGCATCACCGTCATGGGGTCGGCGTGCGGGCCTGCTTGCAAGGAGACTCCCATCTCCCGGCGCTCCTCGGTCCAGGTCCAGGCACAGCTGATGCGTTTCCCGAGGCAGCGCATGGCGTTGTGGGCTCGGCTCCACAGCGAGGCAAAGTCCCCGCTGTCTCTGCTGAACTCGCCCTCCACCGAGTTGCTGAGGAAGGTGGCCAAGTCACATCTGGTCGGCTGCCTCCCAATCCTCTTGTGGGCGGTCTCCTCGAGGGCGCTAATACACAAGATGCTGAAGGCTACACAGTGCACAGCAATTGCCGGTGCACAGTAATTGCCATGCTCCACCTGACTCGATTAATCGAGTGTGCTCGAATGTGCTGGAATTCTGGTGCATTGGGGCTGCCTCCCTGCTCACGTATAGGCATCCTAGTGATTGGGTCATAAGTCACTTTTCTTAAACCCTTGGCTCTGGGAATTACCTTACATCTCACTTAGAAAAATCATTTAATATTCTGTGATTCTTTTTAAAACCATTCTCATGGTTTCTTGGCACCCAAGGCTGGCTACAGCACTTGGTGATACTTGGTGGAACAGTTCTAGGTGAGCAATCCTGGCCTAGGGTAACAAATCTAACAAATCAAGCCTGTGTCCTTGTGTCCATCAGTCAGAATGGCATCAAATGACACTAGTAGCTTGTTTAGGATCCCAAGGAATGTCAGGTTAAAAAATTCCTTTTGTTCATGTTATTTTTAAAATAAAATCAATTTTACTATTTAATTTTTAATTCTGTATGCATCCTACAAACCGGATTCTCTGGATTAGCATGAGAGCCAGACAATGATACAGTGATACCTGATAATATATTTCCAGTGTCTGAGCAAAGCGAAATGAAAAAAAAAAGCCTCTCCCCCTGAAACTGACACTGAATTGGAAGGTAAATTAGATCCTAAAAAAATATGGTGCTCTTACTTGTGTAGAGAAACTTGTTATTTTGCTTTTGTTTTTTAACTGCTTTCTGTAACCCAGCAATGCCCTTTCCTATGTGAACTAGAGGGATATTTTTTCTCTGGTGCCCCTCACTTCTACTATGTTTGTTTGTCTGGTCCCATACCATGCATGATCAAGGATTGCAAACTGTTTCATCTCCTCATTTTACTCTTGGACCCTATAAACAGGCAGCCATCCATCTTCATCCTCAGCAGAGCAGACAGACCTGTCTGGAGTTAGGTTCTAATTTTGCAAAGGCTTACTTGCAGAGTCATAGTTGTTCTCTGAGATGTCCCATTGCATTGTGAGACTTTGAAGAGCTAGTGAAGTACTAAAATTAAGCACATGTATGAAGTTTTGCAGAACTGGGGCATTACTGCCTAATTTGCCCTTTCCCAGGGTTTGGTTTTAACTAAAAACCAATACTGCAATTTATACTTCTGCATAACTCTACCCTGGCTGTTTTGATTGTTTATTTCTAGAACCGTCTCTGCCTTTTATAGTCACAGCTACTCTTTCACACCCTGATCAGATCCGAGTACTACCACTTGTTCCTATAATGCAGCACCAATTATCCAGATCTGTGTTGCAGTGGTCTAGCACGTAACCCATGGGTGACATAACGGATAGGTCCTGCATTC
>NW_005842056.1:2608132-2649650 GCF_000455745.1 Alligator sinensis
AGACTCTCCCCATCCCGTCCCAATGCCTCTGGAAGTACGACTTTCCCTCCTTTTGGAAGTACTAATGCACGGTGCAGTGTGGGTGGTTACTGCACTGTGTGTGCGGTGCAGTTAGATTTCACCGCTACATTGCCAGTGGTGCGCTATACCGGGGGAAGCACGCCACTATGGCGATGTACCTGACAATCACGTGTAGACCCATGATTGTTACATTGCCACAGCGCGCCATATAGCGACGTAACCCATCGCTATGTCGCCGTAGGATGACGTGTAGACACGGCCATAGAGTCTTTAAGCATCTGAGTCAATAAGCACAATTCTACTTCACCCTCCACAAAAGCTCTGGGTCAGATCCTAGTCCACATATTAAACACCTAGGTGGACTTTGACCGCTAGGTGCAGTCCTCCTATTCCACAGTGCTCTAGCCCCTGAAGCACGATGAGTGCATCTTCTGTACCATGCTGTTGTCCAAGCCTTAAGACCAAGTCCCAAAAAGCAGTGAGAAGGTAGGTGGAAGACACACCACCAATTTCATTCATGGTTGTCTAGGCATAGGCATGGTGAGAATAGTAGGCATGGTTGGCATGGTTGTCTAGGCATAGGCATGGTGGGAATAGTATCCCATTTAAGTGCCTAAATCCAGCTAGACAAGGTTCTTTGGGTGAATCTGATATCTTTTATTAGACCAGCTTTCGGGTCCAAAAACCCTTTGTCAGGCTGAGGAAGGTTCAGCAGTTGGGGTGTGCTCTTCCTGGAGGGAATGAAAAGTAAAGGAGCCAGAGGCTGGGCTGGTCTGCATACAAGATAGGCAGTCAGAGACTTGCTTACAAATTGTTTTCTAACTATTTAAGTTGGTCTAATAAAAGATATGAGATTCACCCAAAGAACCTTGTCTGCCCATGTCCTTAGACCCACATGGCTACAACCTACACCCCTAAATCCAGTTAGGCATCTAATAGGTGGAATAGGAACCTGGCCTCATGCATCTCCACAGGCAACATAGGATGAGCCCAGTGCCTTGTCATGACAGCTTGGAATAAGCACAAGCTAACTCAGAGACATCTTTGCACCAAAATAGGATCTAGGCTTACGTGTTTGTCAGAAGTTAAATACACAGTTTTCAAGAGCCTGTCTAAAAACACTCTTCTATCTCCGCTGCTCAGATTTCTTTAAGTAAATCCTGGTTGCAATCAAGTCAGTGGCAAAGTGCCATTGCCTTCAGTGGGGCTAGGATTTCACCACTTGTCTGTTATAATATCTGTCTCATTCGTTTCCATTCCTTTAGGACAAGCAAAAAGTCAAAACTTGTTGTTTTACATATTAAAAAAGCAGGTGCTACTTGTCATCACAAAGAAGCAGCAAGAAGCTTTTTTCTCCGTGAGGTTCATTTTTATTTTGGAAGTGATTGCTGTCCCCAGAAACAATATGCTGTTTTCCCAGTAGGGGGAGATATTGGCTTAACTGAATGTTATATATACTCTCAAACCTAAAAATAGTAGAGGTTTCTTACTCAATAAAAAGAATGTGTTATACTTCACCAGACAGCTTATGTTTCATAATCTCAGTGAATTATCTGCATGTGTGAGAGCCGGCTGATCTTTGTCTTAATCAAACTTTGAAGAAAATGCTTTTTGCCAGAAACATAAGTTTCTGCAAAAAAACCAAAAGAAACATTGTTGAAGACATTAACTACTCAGGTTTTTATAGCCTTTTTATTAAGGAAAAGAAACCAAAGATTTTCTTTCCACCAAAAAAAAATTCTGACACCCCCCATTTTCTAAAATTGTTTTCCAGGGTTTGTTTGGGTTTGTTTAGGTTTTTTTTACATTTTTCCCCTGAAATTAAGCACAAAAAGTGGGAACATTTAGAAAAGCAAAATCTTTAATAAATTCCCCATGAAAAATAATTGGCATATTGCAACCAGCACTGTTTTTCTGGTAATCCTTCTGAAATAGCTTTGGAGGAAAGGCACGCTTTGGGAGAAGAGTTTAAGAGGAAGGGAAGACAGTAGCTGATATTACAGTTCGAACTCGCGGCTACTTCCCAGTCGGCACACACGTTTTGCTGGCTTCTGCTGATCACTCTGAACTTCTACTAAGCATGTTTTCAATACTCAGCACCTCACGCTTCCTTTAAAAACAGGGTGCTAGCATGGCAGAAAATATCTAATCTGCTTTTTCTCTCTAATCTGTCCATCTGAATAGTTTCAGTTAGCTTTGTGGTGTTTTGCTACTACTTATCTGTATTACTGTCCTCCCTGCCATAAACCAGGACCCCATTTTGCTGCAAGTTGTATAAATAAAGAGAAAAAAGCTCAATTAGCACCTTACCCACAGAGCTTACAAGTAATTGATGTCAGTTATACCATTAAGCTACCATTGCATGACTGGGCATTTCAGATCTTCTGATGGTACAAAGGAGAAAGACATTTAAACACAGGGACCAACATGACATTTATAGATTTGCTGCAAAATTTTAAGAAACACAAAGGGATCATGGCTTCCCGGCTAGGGCACTGGCCCTAGGTGTCAGAGGACCTGGCTCTGTGCTGAGCTCCATCACGGACCAGTGCGTAACCTCGGGCGAGCTGCTCTCGGCTCCTTCCCTGACTTTTATTTGTCCTGTCGGTTTGCATTGTAAATACGACTTCTGAGCTTTCTATCAACTTGAAGTACACCGAACTCATTTCACTATCAATGAAGCTATCACTTTAGCAAGCTAGGAATAACTTCTCCATCTTTAAAGAAAAATGAATCTAAAAGAGGATCTCTTCTCATTCCCAGGACTTCACCTGAGATGGTATTGCGTTGCATTTTTACTTGTAGAGAATGTAGCACTTACAGCGAGCTACCAACTATTGATTGCCTAAAAGAGATGATAGTCTGAGAGGGTGACAGTAGGTGTAATAAATGAGTCACTGAACCCCATTCTCCATACTCATAATCCCATATTTCCCATTAGGTGGTCCAGCCAGCTCCCTCTGTATTTTCTGTAGCATGTTACAAGATGTATGTAAAACTGCAAGAGCACAGCATTAGCTGACATCTGATTGACAATAATTTTTAGAAACAAATTGTCATGTAAGATCTTGACTTGAATGTCTGTCCTGAGATTGAATCTTGCCTGAGATCCCACCAGACTGCTCTTGGGAAGGAGGGAGGTAGCAGTGGCTACAGGTGGAGTGGGACACGGGGGTTTAAGGGCAGAGCAGGGAGGGAGTTAATGGGTAAACGAGGACTGGAGGGATGGGAGATGGTGGCATGAGAAGCCTTAGGTTGCATTGGATGGACTTGAAAGAGTAGGAGGCTAAGTGGGAGGCAAGGGATAAGCTACCTGGGACAGGTGAGAGGCTGAGCTTGGAGGTAACACTGCTGGGTACAGGTCTGGTAAGATATAAAGAAAGGAGGGGGACTCTGGGGATCTGCAACTAGACCTGGTCGGTTGGAAGGCACAGTGAAGACTGGCTGGATGAATGGAGCTGGCAAGCAGCAACCTCTGGAGGACTGGGACAAGATGAGCTGGGGTGAGTAGGTGTGTGGGGAAGCTAAGCGAAAGTAGGGTTGGTCCACAGCCCGCACCTGGGAAATGCCTGAAATATGAGTGGCCATCTCCTGAATGGTCAGACTCATACATTTAAGCAAACATCCTGTGCGGTAAGAGGCAGCCCAGCTGGGCTCCCAGAGGCAAAATCAGTTCTGTTAAAGCACCGGCTAATATCCACCAAAGCGACAGAGCCCGCAAGTGCAGATATGCGTACTTCTCAGCAGAAAGCCATCAATATTCAAAAAGCCAGCATCAGTATAGCAACATTACGCTGCAAACAAAGTCGGGTATCTTCCCTTCCTCCGCGGGGAGTAACTTGGAGCTCTCACCTGCTCTCCTGCTGCACAGTTCTGGCCCTGCATGAAAAGAAGGGTCATGTTTTTCAATTGCCGAAGGGGCCTAAGCACCTAAGTCCCATTTTCAGAAGTGACTTCGATGCTCAGGAGCCAAGTACCAATGGCCCCGCCAGGGCTGGTCCATACTACGCAGTTATGACAGTACCGAGCGCAACGAGCATCTGAATAGCTACACCCAGCCCAGCGCAGCTTCCAATTCGGGCGTCTGTATTTTGGCATGGGCGTCCTTCTCCAGCCTGGTGTACGTGGCCTGGGAAGTCGTTGAAGCTCACCTGGCAAAGGCCCGCTCTCCTTCCTGGGCAGAAATGTTCACCCAGGGACATGCTTCTCACTCGCTCACCTGCTTGGTAGCTTTTGCCCAGGGGTCCTGTTGCCTTCTGCTGCGCAGACCCAGCTCTTGCTGAATCGACGCTTCCTCTCGCACCAGCCTCCAGGCTTCGGGGTGATTTTTGCTCTCTCCCTCTGCGCTTTGTCCGCTTGTGTGGCTCCCCCTCCGCCACTTCATTCATTTCCCTTTCCCCATCCCTCTTCCACTCATCCTCCATCCTGATCACAGGCGGGACGGTCCCCCTCCCTTTCCCCCTGCATGGGTGGGCTGGGGCAGAGGGGGACTTGCATGCAGCCCCCCTTCCCCATGCAAGTCCCCCTCTGCCCCAGCTTGCTTGCATGCAACCCAGCACAAAAGCCCCCCCCACCCCAGAGCTGCCCCCGCCCCTCCTCGTGCTGCAACCGGGCGGCAGCAGGGGGCGCTGCGCGGCTGCGCTGCGCGGGGCGCTGGGGCAGGAGGCGGCGCCGGCTCCCACCTCCCGCGCGGGCAGGGCTGAGCGCTGCTCCGTGCAAACACGCGCACGGGCAGTGGCACAAGTAAATCATGCACCCGCCGGAGCCGGAGCCGTCCAGGATGGAGAGGAATCGCTCAAGGCGGAGAGAGGCAGCGCAATGAGCAGGGTTGTCCTAGCCCTGGGGAGTTATTAGCTGGGACTCAAAACTCTTTGGATACAATGAAGTGACTCTGGGACTCTTGGTTTAGCAGGAAAAATTAAATAAAGCAATGTAAGTTTCTCTTTTTCGTTTGTTTGCTGTTAATCAAAGGGAGGAATATATATATATCATTCATTATATATATAATTGATATAAATCCAAGCACATTGGTTGGGGAAGTGCTGGAGAAGGAGGCAGGAAGGCTGGGCTTGAGCCCTTCCCTGCTTGGGAAGCCAAACTTTGCCCTGTAGGTGTCTGGCTTGTGGCAGGAGACTTAGGAGCGATGAAACTGCCTGTAACCCTGTCCCCTCCGCTCTTCTTCCTAGCTGTTTTGTGCCATGCCGTTTGTGCGGGGTTGTTAGGCTGCTGAATATCATGTAACATGAAAGAGAGAGAAGTTGGAGCCGCAAAGCTTATGCTGGGATAGGAAAGCTGTGGCTTTGCTAGCGAAGGGCGACTTTCCCCCCCCCCCTTTACTGAGTTACTGTCGTACTTACCTCCAGGTCAAACCCCCCACCCCGCCATAACAAATCAGAAAAATCCGAAAATATTTCCGTCCGTGTAACGGCTGACACGTTCGGTCCAACATTGAAGAGCCCAGCAGTAAATCAGAAATTTAAAAAAAAGAAAAAAAGCTATTTGTTGGACAGCGGGGAAAATGTATAGTATTGATTTGTCATAAGAATAAGCCTAGTATTGATCTGATTTGTCATAGCAATTAACAGGCAAGATGTATATATTAGTAATACCATTAACCCCCCCAAACCAGGCTGCAAAATACCCATCTTTAAAATATCTGGAACGTAGACGTTCAAATTAAGGTCTGTGTTATATGATATGATAATAATATTATACAGGCTTATTATAATAATGCAGGCTTATAATGTTATAAGCTTACAAAATTAAATAAAGACACAGAAAGATCTGGGGAATTGTGCCTGCAATGATCTTGATTTTATCAAGACAGCCCAGAGGGTCAATTTGTCGTACAAGGAGCACTGTTACAGGGAATGAAAGATAAATTAAAGCAAAACTTACACAGCCAAACTGTGACTGCAAAGGGAATAAATCTGATTTTCTTTGGGACTTGGGTGGGGAAGTGGGATTGTGCTTCTAAAAACAAATGGGTGTACACATGCCCATGCATACAGACACATACATCAACAGGTCTTCATTTGCCCAGAAGGGACAATGAAGTTGCTATTTGGGGCTCAAGGCAAACCTTTCCTGGGGTCACTGAGGGAAATTTTTGAATCCCACGGAGGGGAGGTGTGTTCAGAACTAGAGGTCCCTATTTGCCTTTCCGCGTGGGGCAATGAGTAACTCTTCCAAAAGACAGAGCATCTAGTGGAATAAATGCTGTGTGCAATCCAAAGAGGATTTGTCAATACTAAAAATAAACAGGCCCTTAGACATGTCCAATAGGCTCGTGTCCGGTTTCAACATTTTCAGGCCTGATTTACTGATTGTCTTTTTTTCCCCTCCTTGTCTCTGTCTTGTCCAAGGTGCTGAAGTTCATTTTGCTGACATTTAACTGGATTTAAGTGTTTTTGTTAAAACTGAATGATTTGGGATGGAGGGTAACTTCTGCAGTAGCTGGGAGAAGAAACAGGGATGTGTTTTCAGACACATATATTTGATCCTTAATTTTGGCCTGGGAAAACAGGGCAGGTGGAGACACAGATGGAAGTGGCAGATCCTATAAGCTTTTGGTGGCAGAGAGTCTGAAAGGTCAGAGCAGCTAGGAAGTGTGTGTGTGTGTGTGTGTGTGTGTGTGTGTGTGTGTGTGTGCATGCGGGTGTGCGGGGGTGTCCACTTAGTTTAATGGGCCAAGAGGACAGTGCATATGAAGGTGGTGCACTGAGGATGATTTCAGGTATGCTGTGCCAAAAAATATAAGCTGATTCCAGGAAAGTTGGGAGAAAACTGTCAGTATGAGATGGGAGAGATGACTGCTGCTTTGGGAAGAATCTCTTTCTGTCTAGCTTTAACAAATAGCAAGCTTTAGAAATATAGGTTGCCGGGGGCGGGGGGGGGAAATACCCCATTTCTTTAGGGAAGTGGCTCGGTAAGGAAGCAATTTTCATGTTGGCCTGTGGTACAAGTTTTGTTATTTTTAGATTTACACATCAAAAGGTTTCAGCCTTAAGTAGTTAAGTTTATGTAATTCTTTGTGTGCGACTGATCAAAGTTAACGCAAAGAATATTCCTACATGAATGTGACATTGAACCTACACATCACTAGGGAGCCCGTCTGTGGTGTGTGTTTCTCTTTGGTTCTTGATGTCTATCCTCAGGCAGATCATTATCAAACCTCGCACTTCTATAGCACCTACTGTTTAAGGATTTCAAAGCACCTAAGAATCAGATCGTACCACCCTTTTTAGCATGGAAAAGTATTTTTTTTTCTCTGAGGGTCCCACTGATTTAAGGCACACCACAACTCTGCAGGAGAAAGAGCTGTTGACACCCTCTATTTTGGACAAAGAAAAACTGAGACATGAAGAAGTTAAGTAGTTTGCCAAGATCACAAAGGAAATCACCCAGGGCATCACCAGAGCATTCACTTTCAGCACTGTGCTTTAACATTAGAGCTGCCTTATACCAAACTATGGCTTTTCATTTAGGAGAAAAAAATTCCTTGTGGATGTTAAAAACATGGTATTTCTAACTTATAACAAACTGGCCCCTATATCCAGTGGGTGAGAGAACTGCAGAGCCTGCTAGACACCTTTGCAAATAATTGAGTGCTGCAGGAATTGTACATTTGCAGTATTGTAGTGTATATTTTATAAAGACTTAGTTTCAAAATTTGGCCTAAGAATTTTTTTTTGTTTTAACCTGAAGTCCCATAGGAGAGAAAAGATTTAAAAAACGTAGATAGCTTCTATTTAAATAAAAGGTCAACATACATGTAAGAAGAGAGATCATTTCAGGCGCAACCTTAAAGGGACATTGCTAAGTTTTATAATTCTGGTTATGTTACATGCCTTCATTTTTTAAAATACCTTTTTTCAGAGGTGGGGTTCCCTGTATTTCTTGTACTCAAAATTTTAAAATATGCATCATATTTAAAAATCATGGCTCCAATAATTAAAAAGAAAGAAATAGAAAACATCCCACTTATTTTACACAGGACTCATTAAGGTCCAGATTTAACAGAGCGTTTCAGTATATGTATACTTGGAGTAAGAGCTTATGTACTCTGCTGAATCAGCCCCTTAGCTCTTAAACTGATAATGTGAACAGATTTATATTTTAAAAGTTTCTGCTGTTCTATTTGTTTTCACGTTTGAATCTGAAGAAAATACAGAAAGTAATATGGTTTTGTTCATACTAATTTCTAGTTGCTTTCACTTTCGTGTTCTCAGATCCTAGCATAAGAATGCAAACTTTGGTGGCAAACAGTGTAAAAAAAACATGTTTTAAATAGCTCTGCTTCTTTCACAGAAAAATGGAGGCACTTCTGTTGATCTTGGTTTACGTTTTTTGTTTTCAAAACCCAAACTGGAGGCCCACTTTGACCTGACAGCGTCTCTTTAGGTTTTATCTTGCAAAGTTATCGTTTCTAAATCAGGTTGAAAACCAGGTCACATTTCTGGCTCTATAAGTTTTTTCTCCTTTCTGTTCTTTCTAACTAATTAGAGCCAGTAATAAGGAGGGATAGAAAATTCTTCCATAACCGGAATGTCCCTAACCTCTCTTGCCTTTGTGTTGTATTTGTGTCACAGAATCGACACAGGCCACGTATTCGTGGGCCACGTGGAGCCCATTTGTGCTGTCTTCTAGGAAGTGGTTACCATTAAGTTTCGGTGCAGGTGCCATAGACACCTTTGCAAATATGCCTATTTTCATATTGTGTTACCTCAGTATTTCCTAATCCTTCTCCAGTGAACAGGTTTCTAACTGCAAAGATAAAGGTGAAATTATTTAGGGCCAGCTTTATGCCTTGCTCAGAGGCAGCCATGCAGTGGTTTAAGATCTCACCATACACAGGCTTCTCAGCTCAGATCCCCGAGGGAGGAACAGGGACTCTGCACCTCATCGTTACAATCTCTCCCCTCCATACAAATTAGCTAAAGGAAGGCAGAGTGGAGCAAGACAGCCAGGGCTTGAGTAACAATTTGGGAACTTTTGACTCTTACTTCTTAGGGAAGGGAAAAGCTGAGGACTGGCTTGTGCCTATCTAAGGGCTTTGTTCTGCTATTCTCCTTCACCTTAGGTTTCCAGTCCCTGTGCATTGTGTGCACAATGCTTTTTAAACAGGATTCAGATCATAGTGGTTTTATTAGACAAATTATGTGCACCATATATTCAGATCGCTATTTGCACCTCCTCTTGATGATCTTCGTTGCTTACAGCCAAGTCATGGTTGATCTCCAATGACTGAATTAGGAGGCGATGAAAGAACTACACAGCATTTCCTCTTGCTAATGTATCCACTTTGAATATACCTTAACTTGGCTCTATATTTAGACATCCTTACCTCATAAACCCTCTGTGCACAAAGCTCCCATTGATGTTACAGGTTTCCTAAACTTTAATAGTAGAAGCATACCACTGCGATGGTCAAATGCAGATTATAGTCTTTTATTTCTCAAATATGCTTAACAAAATAGAGTTTTTCACTGTTACCATTATACAACACAAGCCTTTTTTAAATCTAGAAATGTCACACAGCAAATAATAAAAGAGCCCCAAGATGCTTGTTTAAATTGACATATGTTCTTTGTTAAGATTGAAGTGACCCCTTTAACCCGACCCTTTAAAAATTATTACAATCATTATTTGTGAAAGCAGTAATAACAATTATTACTCTGCTGAACTATTTATCTCCGTTTCCAGTCAGGTTGAACTTTTGTTGTTTCACTAATAAGCTCCTCCGTTGTAAATGCTGATGTGACCCGAGCTGTAACAGGGCTAGACAGCATTGCCAGCGTGTTCCTGAATTCTTCTGAAGAGCGCTCGAATGATTCTGCTCAAAACACTCTCTAAATCCAGGTTGTTGCATAAAATGATCCTCAAGACATACCCAAAGTAACTTTGTAATTTGACTCTACCTTATCACGGTACATTTTGAAAATAGGAATTCGTGTTCAAACATGGGTGCTTCAAGTTAGCCCTCGAAATGAATCTTGGGCACCGCAGAGTGTGTGATCCCCAGAAGTGCTGGAGGGTCTGGAAGCTCTTTCGATTTGCCAGCCCAGATCAGAACAACCATCCCTCTGGTGCAGCAGCTGCCTCTGCCCTCTCCCGAATCTGCAGAGGAAGATTTAAAAATCTTCGCAGGAGATGGTTAAGGAATGACTTCCCCAGAGGAAGTTCCTTTCAAAACCCATTAGTTAGAGATTGGCCCCTGCCCTGAAGAGAGAATTTATAACTCCCCAGATCTTTTTTTAATCCCTTGTTATCATAACAGAATATACTTGTTATCCAGGTAAGAGTCCTTCCCACACCCCTTCCCTTTTTAAAAAAATCCTAGTGCCTAAATGTATGATCTGTTTGTAACACACAGCCTGGGGAACCAGTCTGACAAACTTGCATGTGCTACAGCGTTATGGAAATTGAAGCTTGCAGGATCTTATTCTAAATCAGTTCTGGGTGCCCCCCTCCCAAATGAATTAAAAAAGGATTATTTCTAGCTCCTTTCACTGGATGAAGGTCACCCCTATGCAGAGGGTCTGTGTAAGACCCATGCTTATCCTCCAAACAGTCCCTGTGCTAGCCCTCTATATGAGCGCAGATATCTCTGTGATCAGGAGGAAACCATCATCCAGGAGCTGATCTAAAGCAGCCCTGTTGAGTTTCACATATAAAACAATGCCATTCCCTGCCACCACCACCCTCTTCCATGTAAGTGGAGGGGGGGCAAACACATATAGAGTAAGGCTTTACATTTAGCCAGATGCTACAAATGCTAAAGATGCTAAGATCAGAAGGGTTAGGAGGAATCACTGTGGAAGTGAGCCTTGCAAACCTCTTTCACTTGGTGGAGTTGTGGTAACAGTTATTAAGGGGACAAAAAGAAAAAAAAAAGAATTTATATCATTTTCATTGGAAATCAGCCTGGAGTGTGTAGCGTTGAGATTCATCATTAAAGTATCACAGTATGACCTGTAGTCAGGGACTAGGGCATTTATAGTAGTCTGAGGTCTGACACTTTAGAGGTTGTTATATAATGCACAATTATAAAATCACACTACAGCCTCTTTAAAATACCTGCCTTATTATAACAGGATAATTATGCTCACTTTAATGGAGCTGGGTGCTCAGGGTAAGGCAGCTTTATGTACTGATGAATATTACTTTCACTGACATTGGCAGCCTAAAATACTTGAAAAGTTTTTTTCAGATAATGTTCTCCCACCCCTGTCAAATGGGAAGTCCTGCTTGTCCCTTTTGGAGACCCAGAGCTCCTCACATTTGACCTTCACCCCAGTTCCCATCCCTATTATGGCTCTGGTGTCACAGGGGTTGTCTTGTTCTTCTGGCAGAGGAGTGCTGGATACCGCTGCTCCCCATATTAGTACAGAGACTGCTGCAGAAGGACACAGACGCTCTCCTTTCCTCCCAGTAGACAAGCATGTTGCCTCTGCTGCATTCCCATCCCTGGCTGATTTTGCATCTCAAGCATGGGCAAGCAATGCACAGTTCTGAGATCATTGGACTGCCTAGTAGGGTAGCCGGTGTTATCTACAATACAAGGATATGGAAAGGGCCGCAAGTATCTTAAACATTTTTCTTTAACGCTTCTCAACAGTATTTCACTTTGAAAAGTCTAATTGCCCTTGATGCAGGCGTGTAAGTCTCATTCATATGAAGATGGGAGTTACTGTAGGTATGAATGTTGATGGGGAAATATATCTCTTAAATGTTGTACTATACCATAAATTTAGCCTGTGATGAAGGTTGTTCTCCAGGGAAAAAAATCCTTACATCCCTATGCATTTTTTTCCTGAAATTTCTAATATTTATGGTCAAATTCTGCTCTCATTTTCCCCAGATGTAAACCCAGATCAATTCTTTTAGCCTCAGTGGAGTTCATGCAGATTTTGACCAGTTTAATCAAAATTGGAATATACTCCAGGGGCTCTCAATTCTTTGCTCTGGGTGACAGTTTGTGTTGTAGTGTCAACATCTATCTTATCCAGTCATTTTCCCTGTCTGGAATAATTAATTATTCTACTGCAAATTTTTCTGAGAAAGAGCTATCTATTCCACAGGCTCATATAAAAACAAGCCTCAAAGTCTCTTACTAAGCAAATAATGCTTTTTACTTCTGCTGAAGCCAAATACAATGTGAAAGATAAAGTATTAAGATATAAAAATAACACCTAATTCTATACGGTACAGGAACGGCTGTCCTTATGTCTAACGGTGTTAGGTTTTTTCAGACTTTTTCAGAGAGAAAGGAAGAAAGAGAGAAGTATCTGCTTATCCATGTAATTTTCCCTGCACATCCTTTTTTTAAGTATTGCGGTAATAACAATTAGTAATGTGTTACATTTTTCTACTATGATTTCAGTATTTAAGTTCCTAAGCCAATGCTCATTATAGCCTATGGAAAGACTCTTATTGACTTCAAAGGGATCAGGCCTTAAGGCTGAAGGGAAAAATCAGAACATCATTGTGAGATTCATGGTGGACTTTCAGGATTTGTGTCTTCTTTTCCCTTGTTTAGCTGAAGAAAGTTTTGCTTGGGGCATGTAATTTAATTTTATATGTAGTATGTATAGACGTTACAGCACAAAAACTCTTTAAAACACCCAAATGGTCTCCAGATAAGCGATAAGGAATGCATAATACTAACTGTCATCACATTGTAGTATACAAAAGGTCTCTCCAACTGTTCTAGATGGGTTTCCCTGGTAGCTGTAAGAGGAACAACGCACTGTCAGTGCACTGTTTAACTCTTGTTTGCTGCTCCTGTGGTGCACTTTAAATACCCTCATCTGTACAGAAGGGTTGTCTTCTTTACTAAAAGAATCGTTTATTGGCCTTTAACAATACATCACATCTCTTTCTGCTAATCCCGGTGGATACCAGGTTAGCAGCTCTTGACCTAGACAGTGTGAGCTGAATGGAGCCAGGATCATGCTTACTCTTTTTACTGTGTTACTTATAGACTTTCCTCCTGGTACTCCAGAATAACCCCAGAAATATTGCATCTGTTTCCATGTTGTTTTCTTTTGGAGAAATGTGGGGAGTTTGGGACGTTGGGGTCTGTGGACTAAGTGGCTGAATATGAGATGTTGGTACGAAAAGGCTGAAAGTTTCATGGTTGTGTTTTTATTTTATGAATGAGCTGAAGTGATCTTGAAAAACTGAAACTAAGGATTTTTGGCCATGTCTCTGGTGCCTGATTCTGCTCACCCTTATCCCAGGACAAATCGGGAGCACTTTCATTGCTGTCAGTGGGCACATCTACACAAGACATTTACAGTGCAGTTAACTAATTGACTGCACAGTAAACATCTCGGCATCTACATGTGCACCCCTATTAGAGCGCGCAAAACTAATAAACTCCACAGCAGGGTAGGACTGGTAAGTACAGGTACTGCCTTGCTGCGGAGTTTTCTTTGTGTTCAGCAATGCATGTGTAGATGCTGGCCAGCTGGCTGGGGCAGTGCCGGGGCTGCCCGCCATCTAGCCCCGCACTGAAGCACCCTTGTGCCCTGGCCAGCCCCTCTGCAGCACACTGAGCCTGGTCAGAGCAGCCCTGGGCTAGGAGGCTGATCCCCTGGGTCCCCTGCCAGCTGGGGCTGCTCTGACCCAGCTCAGTGTGCTGCGGTCTGGGCGCACGTGCAGACACGTGCCCTGGAGCTTCCCAGGAGCAATAAGCTCTGCAATTTATTGCTGCCCCCTAATGGCGCATGCAGACATGCCCAGTGAGACTACACCAGCAGGAAAGGAGGATTAGTGAGATCAGAGTTAGACCTCAGAGAAGAACAAGAAGTTTCCCCAAACAGCTAGCAGTAGCAAATCACCTGTTTAAAATGCATTAAGTTCGCAAGAAAGGGCTGAGTGTACTTGAAGTAAGTTTTCTGGAATGCTGTCAGAAATATTGCAAAGGCTTGATCCCGAGCTAAGCAAAACCAAAGGGAAAGGATCTACTTGACTTCAGCATATAAGGCTCAGGGTTTTGGAAATGTTCCTCCCCCTTTTGAAATTGTCAGAGGCTTTTGTCTCAGTATTTTTAGGTAAACGATTATGGTCATTTATGGCTGTGATTGGTTAGTTAAATACGGAAATAAATTGGGAATATTGTAGCCTTGTCATTATAATTTGCTCTGTACTAAATCACTCATCGGACAAGCACTGTGAAGTAGTTTTTTGAAGTTTTGTCACCTAGTCAATGAATGCTTACCTTGCGAACTGAGTTATGACCATCAGGTGATGACGTATGTAGATGACATGAAGCTAATCTTATTGTTTAAAAGTGTCATAGGTTAACTGCATTGTAAACTACTTTCTAAAGAGCTAAATCAGAAAGACTTAGAGCCTGATCCAAAGGGCAGTGAAGTAAGAAGAAAGGTCTCCATTGATTTCCATGAGCGTTGGGTGAAGCTTTTATCTGTTATTCATAATATTTTTTAAATTGTGGTGGTCTCAGTTATGGGCCAGACCGCACTGTAGATCTGTTCAGACATAGATTAAAAGCACTGTCCCTGCCCCAGAGGTTTTATAATCCAGTAGCAGTGGGATTAATCTTCACTCAGTTTTTATTCAGATAAAGCTTCTGACTTCAGGCTGCATTTTGGTTTTCAAAGATGCCCATGGCTGATGATAGCAGTGTATGGAGCATGAAACTCAGGTGCTTTTGCCCTTGTTTGGTGGAAGAGGAGGATGAAGATTAGCTTCCTGACAAAGTAAGTGGGAATCTTTCCTGTGACCCTCACAGGTAAATCTTGGAGGGCGTGTATGGAGATGAGGGTACTAGGTCCACCCTTTCTGTGACTCTGCCTCAGCTCACTGATGTAGCTGGGAAGGGGACAATAAATGTTCTCTCTCAGTCCTACCCCCAATACAGATTATCTACTGCACATCCCAGATTCACAGGTTCTCCCTCCGCACCTGTCCACAGTTGCGTGCCAATCTCCATATCAGGGAAGGGGCTGCAAAGGTGCCCCAAAACACCCTTGATCCCTCTCTACTCTGCGCGCTGAGTCCATTGGTGACTCTACATGTCGTAACCCTGTTGGACTCTATGTGCACCATTATGGGCACCTCAAAATAATTAGAAATCTTGCATAAGAAAGAACAGGTACAAGGCACTTCATCAATAATCCAGAGCAACTGGAGACACAGATTTTAGCCACGATTGGCACAGTTGCACGTCCCCGACCTTGCTGGATCTGCTGCATAAAACTCCAGTGTTAGGCAGAGCAAATGGCCCTGCTTGACATTGCATAAGCTTTGCTCCCTGGACACAAAGTGCTTTCAGCCTGGAGAATTCAAGCCTTGTATGATGGCCCCCTGTGGAGGAGCACCCTTGGGAGAAGTGGGGGTTAGAGCCACCATAGCTCCTTCTATGCCTGCCCTTTTTTACCACTAGTATGAATGTCATACTTAACAACATTGGAGGGGTATTTGGGGTTTACCTGCATGCTAGCACTCCCCAGCCCCAAGGGCTTCCAGACCTCTTGTCAGGCAGCATAGATTAGCACAACCTACACAGGAGACTGGCCTGGTGCCAGGATGTCCCAGGATCAAAAGAATATGGAAGTGACTTAAAAGCATCTTTGGGCCTGTTCTTTTCTTCAGCTCTGGGTCTAGGCCTGGGTTTCCCTCGTGTCCACTCCTTGCTGCGCGGTTTGATCAGAACTTAATTTAAAACCTTGTTTTCATATGTATCTCACAGTTTCTTTGCCGTGGAAAAGTAATTCTAACCTAGAGCTCTCAGGCTGTCAAGCTGCATAAAATGGATGCGATGATCTTTATTAAGTGAGGAGCATCTTGTCGGGGGAGAGCTGTGCATGTGTGATGGCTGCACCTTTCTTGACACTCCAGAGATTGAATCGGAGCCGTCAGAACTAGAAGTGTGAATCATTACAGCTTGTGCTAGAAAACCAAGGCTGCGTGAGACGGGGGGCTGTAGATCAGGCACAGAGGGGAGACATGTAACAGGCAGTGACCGATGGGCAGCGCACACCTGCCGTTAATGTACCCTCCCTACCTGTCTGACCTGTAGAGCAGCCAACTCTACGCAGTCTCCCTCCGTGGCCTCTCCAAAGCAGTGCCATCACATTTACCCTTCCTTAGGTCCAAGGGTATGGGAGGAGCAAAGGAAGGCACACTTTACCCCTTAGTGCTTGTTGCTACTCGGAGTTTACCAAGCTCTGTATCCCCTTGTTGTTCAGCGCTAAATTGTGACATTCATAAGCTTCCTTGTCTGTTGGCTTCTGAAATATCTCTCTCCTGTTCTCCCTCTGCAGTTCTTCCCCTGTCTCCTCCTCATGTGATGCTCAAAGCTGAAAGCGTGCGTGTTGTTCATCTTCAGCTCAGTTCCAGACCGGTTGTGTGATACGGGGTGGAGGAAGTGCTCTGCTTTGGGAGCACTGGGCAGTGGGGCTGTTGATGCTGGACAGGCTGTGGGGGCTACATGGCAGATGGCCTTGTTTTCTAAATTAAGAATGGTGTCAGTGATGCTGCTTTTACAGCCAGGTATCCCTTGCAGAATGGTCCGGAGCAACATCGGCTTCAGTTTCAGGGGCTCAGCAATGTTTTGTACTCAGTTGACACTAAAGTGCGGCACCATTGATTTGAATGGGGAACACAATGTTCAGGAACGTCTGGTACAAATCTCCAAAGTTTGTTGGTTCAAGTTGATTGAGCAGCAGCCGTTTAGATGCCTCTTTTGCCTGCGAGTCATATTAGAATTTGCCTGAGATCTGGCATTTCTACAATAGACGCAATGCTCTCTGACTGGGGCTACGGCAGAGCCTGTCGTCTCACTATGTGTTGATACTTCTGATCCCAACTGAAACCAGGTAGGACCTTTTTATGGAAAAATACAAAATGAATGAACAGAAATGGCCGAGTTGTTCTCTCCTACCAGATGCATGCAGTCTGATTCTGATCGCATTTGCAGTATTGCAAATCAGGAGTAACTTCACTGAAGTCCCAGTGCTCAGACACCATTGTCCTGATCAGTTGTGTACAATGGATAAGCTAGGCTGGGATAATGGAGGTCATCTTCAGTCCCAAAGACCACGTGATGAGTTAACCGCATATAAAAAAAACTCAGTCGAATACTACTGGGCCTTAGAGGTCCAGACCCAGATTAGTTTGAATTTTCAGAGAAGATTCAGGACTTGGTTCATTGGACCCAATGCTTTCATTTCTAAGGAGAGGCAAATTAATGTCACTCAGCTATGAAAGGGGAACTGAGAGTTAAACACACTAGGAGATATTCTGGCGGTTTGTTGTATAGAATTGGTGGCAGCCAGGCTTTGTGAAGTAGTTTGCCAGGAGGGTTGTTCACGTAAGGCAGTGGTTCTCAACCTTTTTAGACTCAAGGAACCTCTTGGAAAATGCTGCCTCTGAGTTGTCGCTAGTCTCTTAACTATGCAAAAATTATAGAGCAATTCTTCTTTGCAAAGAGCTTTGCAGGTGTTGTAGTACCCTGGCTGAGAATCACTGCCGTAACACATACTCTTCCATGGAGATCAATGGTTCAAATCCTCCACTGGTTTAAATCTGGATAGCATATTCTCACAATTTACATCCATTGATGTGCGGTGAAGATCTAGGCCTGTGAGTCTGCAGGAAAAGGAAAACCTGCTCTGAACAGAGATGTGCCTAGGATTGATGCCATTATATTACAGCAGTTTAAGACGTTGCCCTGTGAGGAGCAGTGTGCTTTCACTTGCTGTGTACTTCCATGGGAACTCAAGGGATTTAGGATCCAAGCTTGCAGCATGTGGAGGGTGCAGTCGTGCCCCAAAGGAGTTTTGCCTTTGGCTTTGAGGAGGTCAGGGTTTGATTATGAGTGTCCTGTGAAGTGCTGAGCACCGAGCTTCTGATGGTTCAAATAGTGGAGTCCAGAATCACTCAGCATTTGCATGAGCACAGGACAGGACTGGATCCTCTTCACCTTCGTGTGCAGGGCCAGAGCAGGTATCCTGTGTTACAAACTGTGCTGCAGCTTCGCCTTTGAAAAGGCAACACCTGTGAACGCTGGTTTGAATTTCATATTCATCCCTTTACATTTTTTTCCCAACATACTACTTCTTTTAGGGGTTGTCCATAGTGATAACTAATATGAAAGTCATTGCGACTAGCAAGGAAGCTTATTGTTTATAGCAACTGCATGATTTATTATGTTGTCTATTGCTCTGAGTGTTTCCTATCACACTGATAGTAAGCCACTTTATATAGGTCGATAAGTGACATTATTTACACAATTGTCTGCAGTGGCCAGGGAACCATTACAAAATGTATTAAAATATAGCAGTTGTTTTTCTAAAATCAAGCCAGCTGTATTGATCAGTGCTCTTTGCTTTGGTCACTAAACAGCATGATAAAAGTAAAAAAACCCCCAGCTATAATTGAGATCAATGTCTAATTGATTTTTAGTTGTCATGTCCAGTTAAAAAAGCAGACCCTGTGCTTTCTGGAATGTTACCAGTGTTCGGGAGCTTTGTAAGGCAAAGAGCATCGATAGCAAAGAACAAAACCTGTTAATTTAAGCTTCATAAAAAGTCTTGGTGCTTTGATGTCAGACCAGAATTCAAGTGTTCATCAAAGTCCTAGGAGAATACACCATGTCTTCTCTGTAAAAATAAAACTCCTCTCTTATAGGATCTGGCTGCTTGGGAGTGGTGGTTCCCTGAACCTGAAACAGTCGGTGTTCCCCTCAATGTGGAGCAAAAGGCCTCTTCATAATTTTCAGATCAGCTTTAAAATGATGATAGTTTCAAAGATGTTCACAATGGAGGAAGTGGCACAAACTCTGTGTTTGCAAACTAAGCTGTGGGGCAATTCAGCTGCTACACCCACACTTCTTTCCGGTTTTGCATCTGATCTGACACTGGGACATACGGTGGAATTGGAGGTGGGGAGAGCTGGGTAGCTGACCCTCTCTGGTTCTGCTCAGAGGCACTTTTTATAACTGCAGCACTTCGGAAACAGGGGTCAGGACTGGAGTAATTCCCCCAAAGCCGGAGGTGGGCACATTTCTGTATGTCGCACGTCCTCTCCCAGCACTGGCCACCTCTTTCCTCCTCCCTGCTCCTCTCCCAAATCCCCTTTTCCTTCCTCGGTTGAAGCATTGACATTTCTGGAGTTTTTAGCAGTGCATGAGCTGCGTGCGCGTGCTTGGCCAAAGAAAAAATCCAAAATGGAGAGCAGGTTATTTATAGAATAAATATCTCCCACTCCCTGGGAGGCTGCGTGCCAATATGATGGCATTGCTGGCCATGCGCAATGTCATCCAAGGGCTGCTGGCAGTCAGCCCCCAGGTTAGCTCTGGAACAGAAAGAGAGCAGGACGATTTGGGCTGCTTTCTCCTCATGCAGCTGGTTGAAGTCTTTTGCCCCTCTTGGTTTTCAGTATTTATTTCTCCGTCACATTCACTTGTTTTTGATTTGGTGACTTGTTCTTGTAACCCCGCCACACTAAACTCATAGCCGTGCTCCACATGCATTGAAGCCAATGGGAAGAGATCTGCTGATTTCAGTGGGTTTTGGATAACGTGTATCATGCTCCTGGAGTCCAGATAAGGGCTTTGGATTTATTGTGCCCTGAGAAATGGCAGCAAATGCACTGGCAACCCAGAGATGGAAGGAACTTTTCTGGTCAACTAATGTGACCTCCTGCATAGTCCAGGTCATGCAATACCTGCGTGAGCTACAGCATGTGTTTCAGAAATACATCACTTTTTGATTTAAGGAAATTAATTATTACCCCCTTCCCTTAATTATCCAGGAAGGGGAATCAGTCATGCCTTTGCCAAGTTGTTCCAATGGTTAAATACCATTTTGTTCTTCAATACACTTGCCTGGTTTCTGGTTTATTTAACTCAAACCATTGGGTTCAGTTATGCTTTTGTCCACTTGATTGAAGAACCCCCTATTATCATATGTGTCTTCCTGAGAGGAGGTCATACCATGATCGAGTCACTGCTCAACCTGCTCTTTCATACACTAAACTGAACAAGCTCTTTGGGTTTTTCAGTGTAAAGCATGTTTTCCAGTCTTTTAGTCAGCCTCATGACTCTTCTCTAAACGTTAATTTGTCAACTGGATGCAGTGTTCCAGTAGTGTTCTGGCCAGAAGCAAATACAGAGGTAGGACAACCTAGCACTCCTTCTTGATATCCCCCTGGACTGGTTATACATCCAAGTAACAAAGTGATTAAGGTATGTTGCTGCAGCCCAGATTCAGGCCAGAGACTGACAGCTGATACAGATGTAAATGGGTGCCAGGCTATTTGGGCTGGGGAATTGAAGGTAACTAGATATAATGTAAGTTATGTCACCTCCTCCTGCATGTTAACCAGGCAGAGCTGAAGAGCTGCTAGACTTGCAAAGACCTTTGGCCTGTATTTCTATATATCAGAGCATCACATTAACCACTTTGGCCACAGCTTTGCTCTGGGCATTCCTCTCTAGCTGATTATCTACCATGATATTTTATTATTTTGTTTTATTTATTCTAGTTGCCCTTTTAAGTTCTTCTCTTTCTCTTGCTGCAAGCTACCCTGAGCCTTCGCTGGAAAGGGCGGCATATACATCACATAACTAACTAAATAAATAAAATAAACTCCTTTTCAGAGTCACTGCTTTCCTCCAGCCTGGAAAAGTGGCCTATATCCTTTGATCCTATGGATTTATATGTGCCCGTATTAAAATACACACTCCTTATTTACCTCCAGCTTACCGAGTGGTCTATGTTGCTCTGCAGCAGTGTCACGTTCACTTCATTTTTTGCCACTGCTCCAATCTTTGTAACACGTGTAAAATATATCAGTCATGATTTAATGTTTTCAACCAAGTCGTTGGTACAAATTTAGAGTATTAAGGAACAGATCCCTCTGGAACCCCGCTGAAAACACTTCTGCCTGATAATGATTTCCCATTTACAGTAATATTTTGAGACCTATCAGTTATCCATGATTTAATCCATATAATTTGTGTCATGTTGATTTTGCAATTTTCCAGCTTAGTATAATGCCATGCCATACTGAGTCAAATACCTTACAGAGGTTTACATATATTATATGTACATTATTACCTCTATCAATCAAACTTCTAATCTCATAAAAAAAGATAACAAGCTGGTTTGACAAGATCTATTTTCCATAAGCCATATTGATTAGCACTAATTATATTACCTGCTTGTAACTCTTCATTAATCAATTCTGCATTAGCCATTCCATTATTTTGCCTAGGATCAATGAAAGGCAGAAAGCCTATTATTGCTTGGATCTTTGCCTTCACTCTCTTTAAATATTGTCATAATATTCACTTTCTTGAAGATCTCTGCAACTTCTCCATTGTTCCAAGACCTATAGAAAAATAATCTTAATATTCAAACAGTTCCTTGACCAGTTCTTTTAAAACTCTTGACTGCCAGTTCTCCTGACCTGTTGATTATACAAATGGTATATTAAGCTGTTGCTTAATGTCCACTGTTGCAATGGAAAGTATTTGATCATTATATGATATAACTGCATCGTCCATATTTTCCCACATATAAAACAGAAATATTTATTGAATCCTTCCATCTTTTTCCATCTAGACAGTGACCACTAACATTAGGATTCTCTGCCCTCTCCCTCTCCACCTCCCTCGCCCTTCCCACAGACTTGGGGGAGGCAGGGGGAAATCCTTGTTGCTCCTAAGTCTTTTGGCCATACATTTCTCTTAACGTCCTTTTGCTTTCCTTATCAGTTTTCTACATCCGAACTTCTGAGTTTTATTAATTACTATCAACTTTCTGCTACTTATCCTGTCCTTTTGTTTTGGGGTTTTTTCCTCCTCTTTTTTGTGGTTAGGACTTTTCTCCGTGGGAATACCTTTATTCTAGCTGGGGGTAGTAGCTGGAGGCTGCTCTGAGCTCTCTGTCTCCACCCTGAATAGGAGGCAGGAAAGACATGGCACTGGTTGAAACACAGCACCCCGTAGCACTGCAGAGATCTGTGCCTTCTGGACTGACTCTCTGCTGTGTGGGAAAGCCCAAGGTGGGAGGCAAGCTTCCAGCAATGTGCTAGCCAAGTGGATAAGGCATCCTACCAAGGAGGGCGATTTGGCTGAAGGCCCCCAATTAGACAGAGAGTGCGCTTAGTTAGAGCCGCGGCATCCTCCTGGGCAGAGAGGAGAAGTCTGGCTGGAAGCAAACATGCGTAGCAGGCATGCAGCCATGTTCTCCAGCTTTTTCTAGGCAGTGTAAATGAGATGAGTCTGTCTCTATGGACAGCATCTTCAGGCACAGGAAGTGGGGCTGGCTTAGACAGGTGCTGTATCCTCCACGTCTAAATCTCTGTACTCCACTTGCCTGACTCTGTAGGAGTCAGTAGTGCCACTGTGACCCAATGAGCACCCAAAAGGGAGTAGGGGGAAGGGAGAAAATACCCAGTTCAGTTCTTAACCTGATACCTTGCAAATCAATGGGAACTTCTTTAATTAATTCAGGGAGCAGGATCAAGCCCTTAGAGCACTCATGAGATTTTACTGGGGACTCATTAGGGGAGCGGACCCAAAACTTCTTGGTTCTGACTAAACACAATCCCCTGGTTCCTGCATATTTATTTTTTATTGTTTTATATTTCGTGCCACTAATAGTCTTATATCCAAGGGAAGAATGGCTTTCAAACGGCATATTTTCACATAACGGGGCTAAGCTCAGCTTGCAATGCATAGTTTAGTTAGTCATTTGGTGGGAAGCAGTGCTGTAAGTTGGTGAAACCCCAGTTGCCAGGTCGGGAGTCCTGGAAGAGTGACAAATACCGTATGGGAAACTTTGACTTCAAGCCAGAGACTAGCTTGCTTTATTGGGGAGTCCAAGTGCTACCACACAAAAAAACACCCTGATAAGGATAATAATAAATGAAGGCATTTGGCTGGCTTTGGGTTTTCTTTAACAACTTTAATGAGAGAAGGTTCTTTTACTTCTGGAAGTTAAAGCATGTGCATGATTTCAGTCAAATGGTACATTCAGACCCAGGCCTGTCATTCCTGTTTAGTTCAACTGCTGCAGGATGTCACAAGTCAAAACTCTGTCTTTGATCCGTGGAACCAAACCCTTAGCAGGGGACACAGACACTGCTGGTGACACCCTCGGGCTTTCAGATGGGCTCGGGCTGAATCTCTCTGAGGAGGAAGGCCCCCTGCCGTTCAGGCAGTTCCCGCTCTCCATATCATTGTTATGGGCTCACAGCTACAGTGAATCCTTCAGGTGTTGTGGTTCTCATGCAGAGCTGAGTGGCTGATCAGTGAAATCACAGGTGCATTGAACTTGTTGCTCTCTGGTTGGTGTCACCCACCAGAAAATCTTGAATGCCAGTATGGAAGGAGACCCCATGGAGCTTCACTGGGTATAAAGAGTGGGCAGCTCTTTCACTCTTCTAGTAGTAGCAGTAGTAGTATTATGTGCTGCCACTGTGCTAGACTGTGCACTAACACTGAACAGAAAGAGTCCCAAAGAGCACTTGCACTGTGTCTTAAAACAAACCTGCCAGCTCATGCATTTTGTAAAAGCTCTTTGCTGCTGCTGCAATTACCTTTCCTGGGAGCACCTGAGGTGGGGGTTGGAGGATGGGAGAAAATATGTGACTGGTAAGGGAAGTGATAGGAGAGAGAGAGTAGGAAATCAAGAGAGGGGAGTTGCTGGAAGGGATGGAATAATAAGGTAAGAGCTACAGGAGACGAATGATGGAGCCACTGCATGATTCCCCACACCTTTAATACATCTGTAGACCCCAGGCTTCTCTTTTATACTAGCTTACATGGCCCTTGCGACCGAGGTGCTTGAGTACTTCACAGTCTTCAAGATCTTTATGCCAGAGTTAAAAAAAAAAAAAAGCATCTCTTGGGGGAAAAAAAAATATTTATGTGCTGCTAGGTCTTGACTCCACCCTCCCCTCCACCCCATTTTAAAGCCTGAAATTGCTTAAGTGAATGTTTTCCACTTTTTAAAAAACATTATTTTCTGAATATTAATAGAATTTCAGATTTGAGAGAGATTTTGTTCTGCTCAGAAGTTTTACACTTTACATGCTTAGCCATGCTGAAAAAAAATACAGTCTGAGTATCAGTAACCTTCTTACCATGAGAGCAAGTGCTTCTGAAAACCCCATGCTTTGACGAGACTTAATATGGGATACAGTTTTGAAAATATGGCCCGTGTGTATAGAAAAAAAAAGTTCACAATAACTTTATTAATGTTTCATAAGTCTGAAAAACTTCTCATACTTAGTAATGAAGCTGTTTAAATCTTTGTCACTACAAAAAACACTGTCACTGAGTTTTAACAAAAAAACCAATATTATCCCCTACTGTTATAAACAATTGGGCCCATATTTAAATCTTTGTTTTCTCTCTTCTTAGGGCCTTGTCACCGGCCCTTTAATGGGGGGGGGGGGAGCCAGGCTCACCTGTGCTGCACAGGTGGAGGAGATGAGCAAGGCTTGGGCACAGGGCAGGTGGGTGGCTAGCTGGCAGCCCTGCGCTGGGGAGAGGACAGACGCTTGTGGAGGGCTAGAGGCAGATCTTGGGTAGGATGTTCTGGGATTTGCATCTTGACGGAGATGCTGGGAGAAAGGGCTGGGAAGAGAGCAGGGAGTTGCCTTAGGAAGCAGCAGCTGGGTTGGTTTGAGTCCAGGGCTGAACAGGGGAGAATGGAAACTGGAAAGAAAATACTAATAGCCCTTTCCCTAGGAAAGATGGCATGTCTCCTGCTTCAGCACGAGGGTGGAGGTGGAGGTTTAGGTGCAGGCAGAAGTGCAGCTCCCGCTGTAACTGAGATCACTTTGCAGGAAGCCTGCTGGGTTGCATCGACCCCCTGGAATGAACAGAAGTTCAGCGTTGGCTCCAGGGGGAGGGAATCCAGCTGCTGGCTACTAGCGTGCAGCCACTTTCCCCCAGCCGTGGGCCCTGCTGCCTGCTAGGCTGCAGTTTTCTGAATGAGAGGGTGGAAAGGGAGCAGAGGTTGCTCCTTGTAAGGGTGCTGCAGCTAGCGTTGGAGGTGGGGTGGGTGAATTGGAGCCCTCCCCACCTCGGGGGGAGGGGGAGCTCTATTACACCGGTGCCACTCTGCAGCAGAACCCCCCAGACTGAACTCCCTCTGCTCCCCCACCAGTGCACCCCCTATACATTGCCACTGGGTCATGGCTATAAACTGCTTTCTGTGGCCAAATTGGGCAAAAATTGTCACTTCTGTCTGCACCCCTAGGTCTCTATTCTGTTTGCATTCGACGTGGAAGCTGGGAAGGGGAGGGGGACGTTTTTTGTCTTTCGTGAATTAGCTGTTAGTTGCTGCAGATGCCGGGGCAGGCTTAGGGCAAAGAATCTGATCAGAGTGAGGGGGAACTGAGGCAATGACTAGCCCAAAGCTGTGCCAGGCTACATATATATAGCAGTCTTGTGAACTTCATGTGAGCCTGTGCCAGCGACAGCATTAATAAAAGGATTTATAATTCATTACAAAGCTTAGTCTAGATCTTTAGTAGTACAGACTCGCATTTATTTTACAAAGCCTCAATCTAACTTAATCAATGGCTTTTTTTTTCCTAAGCCAGGCATGTCAATCACTGCTCCCCAAACCAGCCCTGTAGCACCCATGTGGTGGGCCAGCACAGTTATTCTCATCTGACAAAAGGATCACTGAGGCACTAAGAAATTAAATGATTTGCCCACAGTCACAGGAGACATCTGTTGCAGGGCAGTGAATTGGTCCTGGGCCCCATGGTTGCATTTTAAGTACTGGGGCATCCTCCTGAAAGGACCGCTGCACAGGTTGCCTCTAGCTTCCTTCCCATGTGGGTTGGTCCAGGCTCACTTCTGTCCCTCCCGCTTGCAGCTCTTCAGATTCTCTCTTGCCTCACCGCAGTCCCCAGTCTTTTTCTGAGACTCTCACTCTGCTATCCTCACTTGCTATTAGAGCAAAACCCCTCAACATTGCACTCTAGCAATGCCTCCTCCTCTCATATGTGGACTGGCTCCCCTCCCCTTTCAAACCATATACTGTAGGGTCTGGGAGGATGGTGTTGGCTTATCCAGGCAGCTCTGGGCACCTTTGGAGCCCTCCCCTGCGTCGGCAGGGTTCCCTATTTAAGAGAACTGCCATCAAGAAGAGAGAGTGTCAGGATTTGGCCTAAAATGTTATGTTGGGGATGGACAGTGGGCAGCGTTTGTGCAGATCTTCATAGCTATGACATGCAAACACGTGTGTGTGCAGCTATGCACAGAGTTGGAGGTGCATTGGGTCCCCCCTTGAACAGCTGCACCAATGCCAGCTCCATTCTCCAGTCATAAAATCCCATATTACTAAAGCACCAATAGTGGGTGACTTTATGTTCCTTTTTATATGTTTGGGTTGGGAGAGAGGGGAGATGGGATTTGCCCCTATGTGAGGAACCAACATATCTCAAAATCTTGGGCTCACTGAAACCAGTGACCAAGCCCCCGTTGTCTATCTAGAATCAGGATTTCATACCAGGTCCCTGCATCACTCAAAAGTCCTCTCTTTAGGGTGTAATTGGGTGCCTCAGTCCTAGCTTTTGTTTCATACAGAGTGATCATCATGCTGAAAGAACAGAAAAATAGCAATGAATTTGAAATTTGTGATTTCTGGCTTTGCCTCTGTGGTTGTAGCTCTAAATTTTTTTAACATTATAATGATCCTGAAACTGAAGAGTCTGCAGAAGGAAAGTATTCTTGAGCTTACCAAAGAGAGAGAATGCTTTTAAAAATGTAAAAAAAAAAACCCAAAAAAAATGTTAAAAAGAAAGTGTGCTGCTAGTTCAACCCAAAAGGCCAATTGTATCTGCTTGTATCCAGATCACCTTTGCCATCTGATTATGGAACTTGATCTGGCTTGTTACAACAGATACCGAGAGGGGATTTGATAGCAGCTTTCAACTACCTGAAGTGGGTTCAAAAGAGGATGGAGCTGGGCTGTTCTTGGTGGTGGCAGATGACAGAACAAGGAGCAATGGTCTCAAGTTGCAGCAAGGGAAGTTTAACTTAGATATTAGGAAAAAACTTTCTTACAAGGAGGGTAGTAAAGAACAGGTTACCCAGGAAGGTAAAATCTCCACCCTTGGAAATTTTAAAGACCTGGCTAGACAAAGCGTTGGCTGGGATGATCTAGTTGGGGATGAATAAGGGGGTTGGACTAGCTGGGGGATAGCTTTGTGTAGGTGGTTGGACTAGCTCATCTCCTGAGGTACCTTCCAACTCTAATTGTCTCTGGTTCTGTAGCTTTATACTGTATATATAAGGCTATATCTTGCTTTAGCAATAAAGCAGGGAGAACAGTAATCTGGATGCTCTTATTGGTACATCAGTTGGGCGCTCATTACAATCCCTGCCTTCATGCAAATACTCTGCTTAGCCAGTGGAGAAAAGCAGTGATGCTGCTAAGCAACATCAAAGGCCTTTAAATAAAGTGTTGATCAAGAACAGGCCCCAAGTAGAGCCACTAATATTATTTACTGTTTTTGTTCTATTCAGTGTATTTTTATAAGGTGCTCACGAGATCATGGTTCATTTCTTAATAGTTTAGAGAGAGCCACATCTTCATCATAGCACTAAGGAGCACACAGCACAGCAGCTGGCCCCAAATAGCAGCTGGACCTGTAAATCTGAGAAGGACTTTATCCCCTGCCGTTCATGAAGGAAGAGGGGGAGGCATTGTGTGTCTTGTCCTGAATATGGTCGGGGTGGAAACGAGATGTTTCTCCAGTTGAAGTGGATTCCAGAGGCTTGGTTGATCTGTAAAAACCTCTGCCTTGGAGTGTAGTTTCCAAGTGTAAATGGCTCTTTGGTCCGCTCCATGTAGAAGGTAGGCAGTCTCACTGCAGGCTGCTGGAGTCGCAGAGTAGTCTTCAAAGCGAGTCCCAGCACTATAAGTGACCGCAGAATTGCACAGGATCGGTTGCAATTTTTCAGAGGGGTGGAGGTGAGGAGGCATTTGTGACTAATGGTAGTGTGTGAGCATTCAGGAGTGCAACACTTAGTGCAGCGCTGCTTGAAGGTGTGAGGGACAAATGGATTCAAAGTTGCTATTGTTGCCAGTTCTTCAGTGTTTGCCCTGCTGACCAACATCACCTGGCTTGTATCTGCATCTTTTTCAGCCAGGCATTGAGGCTAAGTACAGACTGTCAAAAAGCCCGACGCTGAATCGATTCAGTCTTTGCAGGTGGGTCTAAGCTGCAAAGATTAAACTGAGAAACAACTGAAGCAGACAGCCCAACTCAGCCCAGGGCTGCAGAGCATGCTGGGATGCTGGGGGACTCTGATTTAACTTGAACCAGGAAGGGGTCTGGGACAGAAGTTTCATAAACCAGTTTGTCCCAAATCAGTGACGTCTGATACTACGTTCAACCAGGTAGCTTCAGCCATTTTGAAACTGGTTTATGTGCACTGAGCTTCTGTTCTGTTACAGGTTTAAACCAGTTTGTGATGACTTAAACCGGTTTATATGCAACTTCTGTCCCTAGCCTGAGAGATCAAAGAAGCAGTTTGCTCAAAGCCTGTTTGCAAAGAAAGACCAAATCGTGGCATCAGCATGGTGGGAGGGTGAAGCATGTATGAAGGGAGGCTGAAGGTGCTAAGCAAATGCAGCTTGCAGAAAAGGTGCTTAAGAGGGGACATGATAGCAGCCTTCAAATTCTTGAAGGGCTGCCATAAAGAAGGAGGAAAGCACCTTTTCTCTCTTGCTGCGGAGAGGTGGATGCAGACAGATGGCTTGAAGTTGCAGAAAAGTACATTTTGAGTGGATATCTAGAAGAACGTCTTCCCTGTGAGAACAGTGAGGCAGTGGAGCAGGCTGCCTAGGGAAGTTGTGGACTCTTCATCACTGGAGGTGTTCAGGACGAGATTGGACAGCCCCTGGTTAGGAGTAACTCTCCCTGTTTTCTACCATAGGTATTTCTCATACTTCCGGGCTTTGCTGGTTGCTTACCCCCACCCCCTCCCACCCCTTCCTTTTTTCTGCTGTATGTGTCAGGGTGTTTTTAAGCCTCCTTACAGGCATTAGGTGTTGGCTACAGCTAAGGCTGGGGACTTCAACTGGAGTGTACCAATGCTCCTGCTAGGAGCAAAGCCCTAGAGGGTCTTGCCCCTCTGCTCAGGATGAGACCGATCACCAGATTTGGGGTCAGAAGGAATTTTACCCCCTGGTCAGACTGTTATGGGCTGTGAGGATTTTTGTCTTCTTCTGTAGCGGGGGGGCATGGCACCCTACCCAAGACCTCTCCGGCGTATATTGACAACATTTTATAGAAGCAGGACATTGGCTGCTGTGGTTTCCCAGCTTTACCTGTGGCAGGTATGGGTGTAAGGTCTATATTGTGTCAGGGCTGAGACTAGTCTTAGGTAGAGCTTAGATTATGGTTTGGCTAGGGATGATCCTGCCTCAGGCAGGAGGTTGGACTAGATGGCCTCTGGGGGTCTCTTCCAGCCCTATTTCTCTATAACTATGACTCTATGACTATGGCATGCTGGCTATATCCCAGGCCTAGGGGAGGATCAGAGCAAGCCTTAGATAAGGGCTTGCATGGAAATGGCATTTCAAGCTGTCATGCTTTTATGGGAATGTCTAAAATGCCTCCTACAGGCGCTCGGCGCCAGTTCTTTGAGTAACTTGCCCTGAGAGCAGAAGCCTTGGTGGAGTCCGTCCACTGAACTCTAAGACTTCAGGTTAGTGCTGTCCGCGATGAGTAGAAGGAGCGTCCCGTTGTGTCTGGCTGTCGGAAAGCAGCGCCTGCAGAGGTGTGCTGGCTGATTAACTTTGTGGGGAGTTATACATGCTCTTTCGCCCAAAGGGAGAATGCCTCTCCTGCGCTCTTCCCAGCACTGAGTACATGGTCGCGCTCTGTATTTAGCAGGGATAGAATTCCAGCCACAGCTGGGAGTCAGGCCGTCTGCCAGCGCATCGGACACATCAGCCACTTCTTATCTGAAGCCTAGCAGCTGAGCCACATTTTTGCGGGAGCTCTGGAACATGTTGAACTTGCCATGTGGGCAAATGCCCTCTTTGCTTTGCATTCACACACATCCCGTTGCTACAGAAGAAAGCATGGGAGTTTGTCAGGTTTTATTTATTTTTTTTGGCTTGGTTAGAGAGTTTCTTCTTAGAGTCATTTTCAGCGACACGTTGTGGGGAAGTTTATAAAGGCTGGCATTAAATATCTCCAAATCCCAGTTTTGAACGCAGATGCACAATGTGCTACAGGTAACTGGGACCTAAAATAAAGTCAGAAGCGCGCACAGCTGCAGAAGCCTGTCTCTGAAGTTTCCCTGAACTTCAGGCTCCTGCTAGGAAACCAGAATCTGGTCCCCAGAGGCCATCTCTCCCTCTCCTTTTCTCTTAAGCTGGGAATCTAATGTTTCTCTGCAGACCTTTTCATTGCCCTGCATAAAGGTTTTGTCGAGAGCTGACCCATGCTGCCTGCCTTGGCAGGTTGAACACAGCCAAGGAGGACCAACTCTCCTTCGACTCTGAGGGAAATTGCTTAACAGCAGCGCTGGGCGTTTGCCTCCTCCATCCTCCTTGCTGTGAGCTTTCTGCTCCCGACCAGTCCAAGGGGAAAGAAAGCAAACTTGAGACCGTAATGCTGGCCCCTGCTCAGCACTGCAGATTCTTCTTTTCCAGGGGGCTTGCTCTGAGCAGATCTAAAGCAAGGGCCAGCCTGCTGTCTTCAGAGGGCTTGCTGTTGTACTTGGCATGTGCTGTTGGGTATTTAGTAGGAGATGTTTTCGGTGACCTGTTGCACCGGTGGGTGAGGCAGAGAGACTAGGAATGGAGCTGTCCTTCGCTCTGATCTCTTGTTGGGTTACATTAAACCTGTGATATCAGAGCAGCACTGGGTAGTGGAGGGATGTGGTGCTTTTACGGCTCTGTTTGTCAGCAGTTGGAGTCTGTCTCGAGTTAGTAGTGACTCCAGGATATTACCATTTGATTATCATTTGAATCAGGCACTTGCCTTTTGGACTAGGCCCTAAGAAGCTGTCAGACAAGGCAGCAGGCTCGTCGTTCTGTGTCCTGGAGCAGACCCGCTCCCGAGAAGCCGAGTGATCTTAGCAGCCGGCGGGCGGTTCACTCACTTCGCCAGGTCCAGGAATAAAAGTGGAAATGCTGCTGTTGAACAAGATGTGCCCCGCTGATCCCAGAACACACGCGTATCAGGCCAGCACCTTTCACACCAGACAGCATTTTGGTGCTTTGAAGCTGTTAAGATGGTTTATAATTTGAGATCTATAAACCTAGCAGCTCAATAACTCAATGAGGTGTTCTGCCCAGTCTTTGGAAACCAGTCACAGCCACTCCACATGCCCAGCCAGGCCGATGCCACTTTGATTCCTGTCAATAACCGCATGTTTCTCAGACCAAAGACTATTAGGAACAAGCCCGCTGCTCTAAAAGCAGCATTAGAAGGGGGAGAGGGGGCATTAATGGAGACTTTCATCTGAGAAGAAGGTGCTGGGATGGGAGCCAGCCGCAGTTACGAGAAAAAGAGAAGTTAAGGGCTCATAAGCATGTTAATACTTTGAATTTAACTTTGGGGGAATAGATGCAGGCTCTAGGAGGTGAGTTTAGGAACTGTGAAGGGAAGGTACCTGGTTGGGCCTCTTTTGTGGTATTTTGATTTCTAAAGGAAAGCTGCTGCATATTTTCAAACCTGCACACTAATGCAGAAATAAGCCTCCCATACAAATCAAATCAATGGGCCAGCTGGTCAGTAAACCCCTTGCCTCCCTGACATCCCAGACATCCAGCCTCCTGGACAGTTATGAGCCTTGCAGAGTGCTCCTAAAGTCAATATGTACGGATTTTCTCAGCAAGGATGGGACAATGGCTTTCAACGTGCTACATGGTAAACACCCTACTTCCAGCACCTTCCTTTTATACCAGGGGACAGATCACTTGAGCATGTCCTCAGATCACAACAGTGAGTATCTCACAGGGAGACAGGCTGACTTTCAGAGGGACTGTTCACAAGCCAGTTCAAACTTTGTGGGCTGAAGCCAGAGCTTTCTTTTCCCCCTGGGAAAATTTCAGGTGACAGGGCAGTTTTTGGAGCATGATGTCTTCCTGCCATGAATTAACACAGAACAAATGGGTAGTCTCATTCTGTGCTACCTGTAAGCACTGTTAACGTGTAGTCCTAATATTGCTGTAGTCCAACCTCTCGGTGGCAAAGATGAAGAAAGGTAATGCGAGGAAGTTGTGACCATTGCATGGGGCTTCAGGAGACTCGGGGCCTGTTCCTATCTCAGTTTCTCCTCTGCTGTGCAGTCTTGAGCAAGCCACTTTGGGTACCTATACATGTGCTCCAATGGGTTCTAACTAGAACGTGTCAGAGCAGAATCGATTAATCGGTCTGCTAGAGTGTCCTAATTCGAATGCTCCAGCGCGCTGCAGCATCAGGTGCATTCTGCATCCTGCGTTTCAAAATGGTGGCAGTGGCGCTTTAACTAAAACGCATCAAATCAGTTTTAGTTAAAGCACCCCCACCACCATTTTGCAATGTGGGACGCTGAATACACCTGCCGCTGCAGCGTTTTAATTAGAGCAGCTCTCTGGGGGCCGCTCTAAAATGGCCCCCACCCCACAGCACATATATAGACACCCTATGCTTTTCTGTGCTTCTGTTTTTCCTCCTGCCCTTTGTCCATCTTTTGGACAAGGGACTGTCTATGACTGGGTCCTTGTTAGATGCCTAGCACAACTGGGTGTGTTCTCAGCTGGGATGTCTAGCCAGCTGCTATACTGCAAAAAATGTGGGTAAGAAATGATTAGAGATTCCGGTTTCAGGTTTGGGTTTGACGAGGATAGTGTTACCCAGGTAAGCACTAGAGCAAGTATCTTAGTGAAGGGCTTAGTTTGAGAGACTACTACCCACTATACTATGCCTTTTAATACCTATTAATCAACATCAAAAGCCTCAGCCAGAGTCTCTGCAACAGTCTGGCCCAAATATATCCCTGGACCAGGGAGAAGTCAAGGCAGGAAGCATGAGATTTAACATGATTTGGGACCAACCTGGAGCATAACCATGATCCCAGGTGTGTCACAGCATGGTTTGATCACGCTTGTATCAAAGGGACCGGAATGTGTTAATGTGGTGGGCCGGGGGAGGAAGGCACGTGCAGCTAGAGCTGCATTAGTTAAAGCATCTTTCATTGCTTTCACTTGCTTTGGGAATTACAGTGCATGTTTGGGTATAAATGGGTCAGTCTGCTATGGGGCTGCTCAGTGCCCCCAGAGAAAGCATGAGTCTCATCGTTCATTAGGATGGTGTTGACTCCTTCTCTGTGGGCTGGCTCTCCAAGAGACCCTCCCTTTCAGGCAATGTATCACCGCAGGAAGGAGACCATAAATGGTCCCTGCTTGACTGCAACTATGATGGGCCCAGAGTGGATTACATTCCTTTCTGCACCATGTAGGAACTGATTCCAGCCTGTCCCTAGTTGGTGCCTGCCTCTAGGCTGTGCCCTCCAGGCAAGATAGTGCCGTGCTTCTCCCAGCTGGAGAATACTGACCTCTTCCCCAGGCTGGGGAGCAACATGTACGTGTGCACTACTTCCATCAGTCACTGTCTGTTATTGTGTGTTGCCAGAGATGTGGTCTCATCTGGACTGGGTCTATCAGATGTATGAGTCTAGCTTCATGTCACCCGCCTAATCCCTGCTTGGCCTGTATCCTACCCCAGGCCCTCTCAAGGGAGCCACCAGGCAGTCCAGAGGTTAAATGCTATTAGACCAGATACATCAGTAGTAGGAAAGGTATTAGGATCTCTTTTGCATAGAGAAGTCAAAGGGGATGGCACTATTACACATGCCATTTTGACCAAAACGCTGGAGATTAAACTAGGATCTTTCAGAGCTAAAAGCATTAGCTTCTACAGCTTCAGCTAAAGCTTTAGCTGGGGCTGTAACATGCTCAGGGTGGAAACAGGTGTCACCTGTTGTGCCACAACAGAAGGTAGTAAATAATGTGTGCGGCTTTATTGTGGTGGATGTCTGTTTGCTTATGGTGGAAGAGTACAGGCAGCCTAGAGCTTCCCGTGCTCTCCAGCTGCCTGCTCGGGGGGCTTGAGAGCTGGTCCTGCATGCCCTAGGAAGTTGCAGGCAGAATTGGGCCCCCTCAAGCCCTTGGGACATGTGTCTGGATTTCTCTGCTTACCAAGATGTGTCCCTGGGATCTCTGAGGATGCACCCGGGTAAGTAAGGGATTCCTGCTTACTCAGATGTGTCCTCAGAGTCCAGGAGCAAGTCTGGGTGAGTGAGGAACCGGCTGATCCACGCTTCATGTGGAGACACGGGTCAGTGCAGGTCTTGGCATGGAGGTGCTGAGCAGGGGGGATTGCCTGGCTCCCATGCTGCCGTGTTCCCTCATACTAGGATTTGCACTGAGCCTTGCCTCTGCATGAGGAACAATGGGCAATGTGTGCTTTTCCCAATGAAGTGAATCAGCTGTGGCAATGTCTGCCTGTTTCTACCTTTGTATCTTCTGTTGGCCGGGCACAGAGAGGGGCTTGCAGGTGGGTGTTACCGTGAAGAATTGCTAGACCATAAAAGGACTTGACCTAGACATATCATGGCCCTGTTGGAATGACAGCTTTGAAATGAATGCATTCCCCCATTTTTCCTGGCCTTCTGCTGGGGACAGCAGGGGCTAGGAGGACTTGCTCATGAGCAGCTGTCAGTCTTATTCACTTGCATAACTTTCCAAACTTGACATACAAAATCCAGTGCCAATATTGGGCTCTGGACACAGCACTAGGAATGATTATGCTCCCTGTCAATCTTGATTGCAATCCTTGAGTTCAGGATTTCTAGTCACCTGTCTATGTGACCACCTTAATAAAGCATCGCAGGCCAGGCCAGAGCATGATACCCTGGAATTGCCAGAGATTTTGCATAATAAGAATACCTGCTGGCATCGTGAAAGAACAGGAAGTCTTGATTAATGCTGAGTTAGCTGTCTCCCCTCTAATGCTGTTTCCAGTCCAATGGATGCCTTGATAATAGTGTTTGATCTGAAGGCCACAGATTTATTGACAGTCACAAATCAAAATATCATCACTTTTAATAAATTATTCTGCTGTGTTTCTGTTAATGGATACACAGAAGGACAGAATCCATAAGAGTCTGAGGGAGACACTAACAGAAATCCTCTACAACAAATTATGCCGCGGCACCACAGGGGGATAGTGAAGAAGAGTAGTGGCTTGAAGCTTGTAGGCAAAATCCAGGGAGCACAGATGTTAGGCTTGCTGGTGCTGCTTTGTCCACAGCACACGTGACAAGGCTGTGTAGTGAAGCATGGGGAGCGAACACTGATTTCATGCTTCCTTTGGCTGTCTTCCTTTGTGTTCCCCGACAGCCTCCCGGAGATGAGCTGCTCTTTGTCTGTGTCCCTCCGCTGGCGATCACTATGCCACCTTTCATGGCACCCCTAGCAAGGCTATCAGCCTGCTTGCTATGTGGGATTCAGCCAAGTGCTTTCAGCCCTGTCAGGTAGAGAGGCACATTCACATCTGTCTCTCCCCCGATCTCATTTATCAGGACATCTTGTACCCCAGCTCTTTTGTCTCTTTTTGAGCTTCTCTGTTAACATCAGTCCGCGTGCTCCTAAGGGCAGGAAGGGGGCTCCACCACAGCCCCTATGTGTCAGCTGAACCAATGCAAAGGGTTGTGAATCTGGTGGATCTCTGCATTTTGGCCAATGGAATAGCTCTCAATGTGCTGGGGGGGAGGTGCTTTAATTAGAGTGGCTCCTACAGTTCCTCTAATTAAAGCACCCAATGCCTCTTATGTATCAGAGTCTCCACACTTAAAAATGATGGTAAGGGGTGCTTTATCTAAAGTTCGTCAAACGAGCTTTAGACAAAGTGCCCCCGCTGCCATTTTTAAGCGCAGGGACGCTAATACATGAGATGCTGGAGGCTGCTGGAGCACAGTAATTGCCCTGATCCAGCAGACTCAATTAAGCGAGTCTGCTCTGATGCGCTGTAATTACAGAGTACTGGAGCAGTCTCTCTGCTCATGTATGGGTGCCCAATGCCCATGTTGAAATAAGGCTGAAGTAGCCAGGGAGTGTCTTTGGAGACTGGGAGGAGGGGATGCGGTACGTGAGTTTGCTCGTGCCGGATGCTCCAGCAGCCCGGGATGGCTCTGACTTGTGCCTCCAGACCGTGGAAGGGGAGAGAGCACGGAGGCAGGACAGAGCCACTTCTGCTCTCCTCTCTGAACAATGTCAAGTCCACCTGGGAGCAGCTCAGACTTGGCACCTGTGCCTCTGCTTTTCCAGTGAGGAGCCCCGCTCCCCTCTGGGTACTCAGAGTGACTGTACGACCTTGCAGACAACTTCAGGGAATGCAGCTCCCTCTTGAGCTGTCAGGTGTCGCGTAGGCCAGTAAACCAGCAGGACCCTATCCAAAATTAAGGTTGTTCAGATTTAGTTAATTAGTGAAAGCCTCTATGACAGTTGCCGGTCACTTGCTGTTATTTATTGGGGTGGAGGGATTTTCAGAGAAGTTGAATACAATTAGACACTTGCTTGCCATTGACTTCAGGTGCCTAAATTGAAAATCCCCTTTGGAGCTCACGCTATACCAGGAGAACACAGAGAGCCTCCTCCATCAAGAAGGGAAATGCTAAGTCAAAGGGGTGCTTTCTTTAGGCCTCTTGGTTTAATGTCAATATGAATGGGAGCATGAATTTTCTCTTCCCTTGGGGAGGAGCCAATGTCTAGAGGATTAAACCTGGGGGTTGGAAGCCAGGATTTCCTGACTTCCATAATTGAATCTGCCACTGAGTTGGCTTCTGGCCTTGGGCAAGTCATTGTAAAGCTGGGCTGTGGTTCAAAGCCATCCCTTGTGCTGGAGCAGCGTGAAGAGGGCTGTGCTGGAGCCAGTGTCCTGGGAGGAATATTAGCTAACTCAGGCAGGACACCTCCTATGGGGCCCACTGAGAGTACTGGTGCCACCACAGCACTGACACCTTAGCAGAAGGTGCTGCAAGATCCCATCTCTGTGCTTGGCTTAGCTGTGCCAGCTGGTGGCAAGGGTGTGCATCATGCCAGGGCTTTCTTATCACCTTGCACAACTCAGCTACATGACCTGTCCCCTGTGTGAGGGCACTTGCCTGAGTTGTGCACCAGGGCAAGACCAGCCACAGTCCTTAACCTCTAGCACCACTTGTAAACTAGGAAGAGGCTACTCGCTATGTGGGAGGGGATTTGGGGACCAGAAAACTCCATGAGCTTCACAGGAGCCACAGGTGTTGGAGCTGCAGAGTGGGGAAGGGGCCCAGCCTCATAACCCTGCACCTTCTGGTTATCTTGAAAGACACTAACTTGGGGAAGCAGGCAGGTACCATCAACCCTGTGATGAGGCTGCTCCTTTTCCCACTGAGCCGTTGTTATTCCTTCTCCCACTTTGGATGCAGAGATTCCAGTAGCAGCGGGAGAACCCAGTAGCACTCCCATACTGGGCCTGCCACAGCTGAATTTGGCCTAGAAGGTGATTTTTGGCTTACATTTTTTCTGTAGGACAACAGTCACGCTTTTTAATAAAAGCCCATTGGCCTGGTCCAGGTTCCAGCAACAACGTGCAACTGGCCCATAGGCTGGAGAGAGCTTTTCAGAAGACTTTTACCCAACAGTTGGTCTGAGATCAAAAAGCAGTTGGCTTTCCCCAGTTTCCTGGATAACAGACCATCATTATTCATTAATCAGACTCCAAGTGCTTTATGTTTTCATGTGACTGGTTAGGCAGAGTCTCAGTGTCTGCCTCTCTCGTTTTTTATTTGTCAGGCTCTGCGAAAGTTTGGAAGCTGCTGTGCTAACAAAATCTATAGCTCAGGATGCAGATCCCTATGTTGTGTGTGAGAGAGACTTGACTTCACTCGTGCCAAGTTCAGAATGATTTTTTTTTCATTCCACTTAAAAGTGTCTGGTTTGGGGTCTCCATCCAGAGGTAAATCCTCAGAAAAGTGTGGTCTGTTGCCCTAGAATGAGACAAGCGGGGAAAACAATATCCATATAAAGGGATCCAGCTCACCAACTTGAACATTAGCCTGTTTGAAAAGAATAAGTTAAATTCTTTTTTAGTGTATATTGCATTAACAGTGCAACAGCTCCAGCCAGGGATCTGGCTCCAATGGTATTTTTCTAGGTGCTGAATAATCACAGAGTACGAAGCGGTCTTTTTTCCCCAAGATGAAGTGGCTTGCTGAAGGTCAGGAAGCAGGACCATGGCTCAAAAAGATTTGTGTCTCCTGACTCCTAGCCAGGTGCCCCCGTACACAGTTTTGGTAGAGTATTTTCTACAGGTTCTAATATACAGTGGGTTACTCTGTTCCCTTGAACAGTAATTTTAAATAGCATCTCCATTTCTGAGTCCTCATGGCAATTTTGTGGTTTTACAAGCACATTTTCTTATCTCTTAAAAGTTCCCGAGTCTCTTATTTCTGTGTGCAACACCCACACACACAAAGAAAAATGGTCAAACTGACTATATGGAGAAAACTGTGAAACCAATTACATGCAAAGTGCTGTCTAAAGCACGAAACAAACTGAAAACATGAAGAAAAACGTGTTTTGCCTTTCAGGCAAGGGCAGCACCAGCCTCTTCCTGGTGGGGGGGTTGAGGTGAGCTAGACAGAAAATAGGGGGTGCTGTGCAGACAAAGGTGGGACACGGGGCCTGCAGGCTGGGAGCGCCGCACCACTGCGGGCAGGAACAGGGTGGGCAATGTCGGCCCAGGGGGCAGCACTGGAAGGGGTAGCTATGGGGGGGGCTAAGGCAAAATTTGGGGTGGCCATAGTCCCTCCAAGATCCCCCCCCCCCCCCAGCGCTGCCCCTGCTCTCAGGTGTTACTTGTAAGAAGGATAGGTAACATTTATATGGTATCCCTTTCTTTCCTTTTTTTTGGGTGCTTATCACCCTCCACTCTGACAGCCTTCTGAACACTTGGGGGGCAAAAAACAAAATGAAGAGCCAAATCCTTGGCTGGTATAAAGGAATTTAAAGATGTTTGTCCTGTTTGCACCAGAAGAAAATTTCACCACGGAGGCTAATGGTGCTTTTGTAAAAAAAAAAAATAAGAAGAAGAATAATAATTCATAAGATTAATTTTTTTGTGAATAAATAACTGTAAAAGTCCTGATTTTTTTTTTTTTTAACATCAGAGCCTTCACACTGTGGTTAACCCTCACAGAGGAATAATCTCTTAGTTGAGTTTATTTTCAGCATCACAAAGGGATACATTCTTACGATTCTGCATATCTATAGGTTCAGTGAAGCATTTTTCTTTGTTTATCGTGGTATGATCTAATTCAAGAAACAAAAAAATGGATAGCGAGAGATGGGGAGGAAAAGGAAACAGCATAGTAAGCAGCCATTTGAGCACACTGGTGGTTGAGCTGTGGGCAAGTTATTCTTAAAAATCTCCTCTCCTGTGATGCCTTCCAAAAAAGAAAGATGGGTATTTGCAGGGAGCTCCTCCCAAGGGCGAGGGGAATCAGGAGAAGAAAGCAGGGAGGTGCTGGCATCCCAGACCAGGTGAAGGAGGAGTTAGATTGACCATAAGAACATTTTCTGGATCAGACCATAGGTCCATCTTGACCCGTATCCTGAGAGGTGAAGGCAAGTAATTTATATTGAACACTACAGAAAAGTGGGAGTCACTTGAGAGATGCAAAGAGGAATGTCTAGATGGCTAGAAAAATTATTTTGACGCCAGCATTCCTGGACTTGGGTTAATCGGAGGGGACGGAGAGGTACGTTTCGGTAGCTGGTGTCAGGCACTTGCTCTGCTGCGATACCGGACACTTTGTGAGGTCGGACCAAATAGTCTTCTGCTTTGGAAGAAGAGGCAGCTGAGAATTAAAACGGTGTTTTTATCAAATGGGCAGTGAGTAAGAGGTATACCTCTTAAGCACGTTTCCCTATTAAAACTTTAATTTGAATTTTTGTATTCAGTTTAGATCCACGTAGAAAAATAAGTTGTAGAAATGAGAGGATCAGTAGTAATTTTCAGTGTCCCAACCTTTCAGGATTGACACTCTCCCTGCCTGGATGACTGATGCAGGATTGTCTTATTAGCAAGGGGGGGTTTGTTGTTGCATGAATTCTCTTCCCAATCTGTACAACTGTCTCTGCCAGTTCGTTTCTTTGAGAGTGGAGGAGGGAGGAAGGAAGGAAGGAATTGAAATCATATTATTGCTATTCCAACATCCTGGCATTTGGTGTTGCCAAGCTCTGGGCTGTCATCAGTGACTATTTCTTTCAGGATGCCAAAATAAAGGACTCCTTTTCAACCTACTGGTGACCCATTGACTTGATCTATTGAGAAGCAAAATGCCTACAGATAGTAGCTACAGTGAGTTGCATCCTTTACTTTTACATAAGTTTAAGGTAAAGCTGGTCATAAAAATCATTCTTTGTGCAAGTTCTTACTTTTCAGGGAAATAGTGAAAACCCAACTATTTCAGCTGAAACCCAAAGCATTGAAATCTGGGAGGCACCGCAGCCATTTAGAGAGTTTGTAGTTCAAGTGCCTTGCTTTTCCATTCACCTCTGCATGTCAAGATGTGGGCTAAACTATATTCCTGAGGATGCCTTGCAGTCAGGCACCTTCTCTGCTGCACCTTGTCTGACCCCCTTTCTCCTCACCCAGAGCGGAGCAAGTGGTTGATCCTGAGAGATGCAATCAGGCCAAGCTCCTGACCTGCAGAGGAAGGGGAAGTGTAAAGCATGTAACCTGTCATTCCTGTTCATCACTGAAGTGCCACTAGAGTCCAGCTGTATCAGCTTCTTCAAGGGCATGCGGGTTAGAGTAGAAACAGCAACATTTCGTTGAAAAGACATTTCAGCAGAGAATTTGCCATCAATGCTAACCCAGAATAATACTAAGATCAGGGGATCTTGCTGGATGTGTCCTTTAGGGGGATTTCACTTGCAGGTTTGGTCCTGCCCTATGCCAGGTCATTGCACGAATATTCAGGCTAGACTCTGGGGTCGGCTAAGTGTCCTTCCTGCTTCCTTCCTCCAGTGCTGTCCTGCAAGAGCAGCAGAACTGGACTATCTTGCTGTTCATTTGGTGTGTAAGCTCTTTGGGGCAGGGACCTTCTTTGTGTTATGTGTGTGATACATGTGTATCTATAGGTATTGGTATATTAATACAAGCAATAACCTAAAGGAATTGAGCCTTTGATTTTAGATGTCAGACTGATAGGTAACCAGGCAATGTTTCCTGTCTCAGGATCCGCTTGGCAGCTGTGCATCAGCACTGCTGCTTGCAGTTGTTTCTGATGCCTGTAGTGTAGCTGGTCAGCCCTGTCTAATGGCACCTATGTCCCTTCTTGCTTCATCCTGAGAGTGAGGGATTGAAAGAACCCCTCAGGAAGGAACCAGCCAACACCAGGCTGCAGAACAGAGATGCTGATTGAAATCCCGGT
>NW_005842056.1:2649681-2662679 GCF_000455745.1 Alligator sinensis
GCAGGCTCTTTGACAATCTCCCCAACTCCTCTTCCCATCCGGCATGGGCTTTGCTCCTTCGTTCCTTCCTCCCTCCCCCATCTTCAATCTGAACTATGTAGCTTTCTTGTTGGCCTCATTGCATCCTCTTCCCTGTCCATATTCCCTGCGAGCGAGGTAGCACAGAGGACTCAAGCATGTTAAGATGAGGACCTTTCCAGCATGACTCTCCCCTTCATCTGCTCCATGAGGCATGTGCAAATATAAAGGAGTTTCTTTATGGTTGCTCCCTATTATCACTTCGGTGACCTCTTGGTTCCCGCTCTGCCAAGTCCTGTTTTCCCCCTTTCCTTGGGATGTTGGGGATGTCTAGCTGACATCAGTGGAAACCCTCCCATTTAGTTTGTAGGTGCGTTGTTCACTAGGTGCAAACCAAAGACCCTGCGGGGGATGTACACAAGATGCTCCTGCCTAAAATTAGAAGGCTCCCGGCCATGTCTGTAGGACTTGTTGCAGTTCTGTGGGACTGTTTGTCCTGGTTCTGAGAGCCACGATGTCCTGTCAGAACTACTCGCAGGAGGCTGAGTCCCACGTTGAGACAGGAGGATGGCTGCAAATTGGGATGGTGGTGTCTTCACAGAGTATTTGGAAAGTTCCTGTAAGCTCTGACTGGCTCGTGGATACCCCTAACCAATACTTCATCCCTCCCTCGAGGGCTGTTACCTGCCCCAGCCAAATCCCAGTGACCTCCTAAGTTCCATCCGTTTCAGGTTTGGGATGGTGCAGCGGTGGCACAAAAGCTGCTGCACTGCATCATGTGGCGCTCCTGAACCTCAGGCATTAAATTCACTGTCCAAAAATTATAATTAAAAGGAAAATTAATTCAGGCAGCAGAATAATATAGTTCTTGATTGCTTCTCTCACCTACTGTGTGAAAGACTTTATAGGATTTCTGTCTTAAAATGCCTGCCTGTTGTGGTGTTGAAACTGTCAGACTCTTAGCAGTCATATTTCTAGGAACAATAAGTCCCTTACCGGCGTATTTAGATCTAGGCAATACATTGAAGCTGAAGATACATAATTAATGTTTTAAAATAGTTTTATCCATTGGCTGGCTGTTGCAGAAGTCAGTTGCGCATTAGACTTTCCCATTTCCCTTTTACTGGCGCGTGGCTGGTGGCTGCTACGAAGACAGGCCATTGCCTTGTTCAGCTGAACATCAGAAGAATAAAAACTTTGTTGTTGTCCACTGCATGAGCCATAACACAGCCACATATCCCACAGGGCATGCCAGTCTTCTTTATGTGGCCCTCTCGGCAGGGCAAAGGGGCTTTAAAACAGGTATCATTGTCCTGCATAATAGGATTGACCTGAAATGTCAGATTGAACTGGTTTGTGATAGAAAATTGGGTTTCTAACTAACTGATGGTTTTTCACAGAAAACAGCTGCTTTCCCAGAACAATTGTGGATATAGATGTATAGATATGTATAGCTACATATAAATCTATATATATATATCCAAAAATGTTTCTGGGAAAGCAGTTGCTTTCTGTGAAATACCATCATATAGATATATAAATCTAATATATATCGCCAAAAATAGGGAACCTCATAATTTTAAAATTATATATATACACACACACAATTCAAAACCTATTTTTTCCTTATTTGGCTGTTGCCCTGGAACATGTAAGAGTTATACTGCAGTTGGCTCCTTTCCCCCTTCTCTTCTAGGAGTCAGGTTGCCTATGTGGCCTACATCTCTTAGGATACACTATAGTTAGGAACTCCAATGATGAACTTCCTGCCCTTTCCAAATGAGACCATGGTGCATCCTGGGATGTACCCTACTTGCCTACAGAGCAGCATGACTTACCAAAACTACTATTCTCATGACTTTGCACAGCAGCATTTCCAAACTGAAACTTGGGTGTGGTTGGCCATTATTTTATATTAATTTTCAGTTATAATTTTTTGTTATTCCAAACTTTTGCCAATGACCTACATATGTTGTAGCCATTTCTATCCCATCTAGTCCCCCAGTCATAGGAGTCAATGTTTTGCTTTGCCAGATGTTAGTTGGTATAATGGCTTCTTGGGAGCTATTCCTTAGTGTGGCAGTACACGTTTGGTGCCTGCCACTTTAAGGGATGGGAGCAGGCAGCCAGCAGGTGCAGGCCACCCCTGATGAGGGGCCATTTTAGGTTCAAGCCATAGGGCTGGCACAGCAGTTTTACTGCCAGCAGCCGTGGAGTCATCACCCAGCTGAGCTGCTGCTTGGAACACCTTGGAGGTAAGGGAGGAGCTATGGGGAGGCAGAAGACTCCTGGGCCTGGGTATGATTTGAAATTGCACCCTGATAGGCGGCCTGGTGGGACTGTTCATGGCAGGACAGTCCCCCAGAAATGCCAGGCCAGTTACCTCCCTGGTGAAAGGCAAGTAGGGGTACCTCATAACCCTAGTTATGTACCTAATACATACCTGTATTAGGTACATAATACCTAATACAGTATTAGGTACCTAATACTCTTCAGTGGGTAATTATGAGTGTCAGGAGCCAGGCATGCCTTCAGGTACCTGAGCCCCACAGGGGTGTAAGACCCTGGAGGCGCCAGAGTAGGGGGCAGCAGAAGAGTGGCCCCAGAGAGTGGGTAGTAGAGCAGGTGTGGCCCACACAGAGTAGGGTGCTCAGTAGCAGCCTGAAGGCCTGTGTGTTAAGGGAAGGGCTGAAGAGATGGCCTGAAGAGCAGCACACAGGCCAACCCCTTTGAAATGTATAGGTGTGTAAAGTTGCCCAGTGTGGGGTAGGGGCAGAGTCAGCTCAGTGTTTGGTGAATTGGCTGGTCATCATCCAGATGAGGGTCATGGAGGACCCAAGAGGCGGTGCCAGGGCCATTCAAGGAATGAGAGTAGTTAAGCCTGATAACCTGCGTGGTTGCTCAAGGGAGCAGGGCAGGTTGGGTGTGGCCCAGTGAGGGGCAGCATGCAGGAGACCCAGTGAGAGAGTGAAGAGTGGAAGAGGCCCCAGTGAGAGGCGGGTGGTATGAGTGTGACTCTGAATGGGGTAGCGTGTGAGAGGCCCAACAGTGGACTGAGTTTGGCCTGGCTTCATGCCAGAGCTCTATGATAAACTGGATGCTATCTGTGAGGCATGGGCCACGATGTAGGGAAGGTAAGGAGCCATGGATAGTGCCCTCTGGCATTGGAGCAGTGAATGGGCAGCCCCTTGCTTCTTATATCAACTTACATGAAGTCATGGCAGGCGAGTCAGAGCAGACTGCCCTAGACAGGTGGGCGGACTGATGTGAGACCTGGCCCCAGGGTGGTCCCCTGCCACACTTAGGCAGTGTGAATTAGAGCAGCCCAATGGATCCTCTTAAGTCAGGGCTGCTCAAAGTCTAAGCCCCCAGAGGGGACACCAGCAGGGGCCACACACCATGCAGGGAGGACTAGGCAAGTCAGGGGCTACTACACACCATACAGATTTTCCTTCCACACTGCTTCTCACAGACACCTCCCCCCCTGCCCACCGCTTCACTGAACACCTGTCATTGCTCCCTCCACCACTGTATTGTGCACCCCCTGACAGTGCCATACCTGAGGGCATGCAGGTGCAATTCCCTCCCCCACCACTGCAGTGCATGCCTTTGCAGGCACTCCCTTCCACTGCTGCATCTGGTGCAATTCCCCTCACCCCCTCTATCTTCCTCCCTTCCCCCACCCGCCAGGCCTGGCCAGGCCCTCCACCCTCACACGGCATCCAGTCATCTCAGGGAACTGAAGTTGTGACATAGACAATCTGTCAGTGTATTTTTTAAGAGTTTTGAACTGTTCTGAAACCACCGCTATACATCATGCAGTGGGATCATCATCAAACGTTTCTCCTTGGCAGACTGTGTGATACATTACTTGCTCTTGCTCTCTTACTTATTGATCATTAGTCCCATAAGCACAATTAAGCAATGTTCTGCAATAGGGTTTGCACTCTTGGGATCCTAAATCCCAAAGTTACTTTTGAAAATGGAAATGTTTCCAAGGCTCCCTGTGCCTTTCCTTCACTCCTTTGAATACTGCTGCTCCCCATGAGCTCAGGTGCCCTTTCAGCATTGATTCAGTTTAAATAGAAGTAAAGCTTTAAATCAACCAGGCTATCCACAGAGCACAGCAATGGGGCTGGAAGAAGGGGAGGTTGCTGCAGGGGGCTGGGAGCTGGCTGGTATTTATTGAAAAATAATTGAAAATAAGGGAAATAAAACTATTTATTATCCTCCCCATTCCACCTCCTTATCTTCAGCTACCTCATTTGCATAATAGGTTACAGTGTTATGTAATTCAGATTCAATAGCTTGTCATTCAGCACCAGGTTCCATCACAGCATTTGCATGCAGATGCAATGAACTTGTGAAATAAAGTATATATATAAATCCCAAGGGAATGACAGAAATAAAATGATTCCATCTTTTATACTTTGACCTAAAGCTCATGCAAATACAAGGAAAGATTTCCATCAACTCAAGTGAGCTGGAGATTGGTAGTCCATAGTAAAGCTGGACAATGAGACACAGGTGCAGGGGGAGACAAGGGAAGTGGTTGGTCATCGTCTAAAAGCCAACTACCTTCTGCAGTTTCAGGTGGTCTGGTAGGTATCTGGTAGGGCCCGGCAGAGTCCTGGTGGCCTGTTGGAGCTGGGGAGGAGACATCCAGTGCTTCTCTGCTTTCTCTGTGCAAGTTAGAGGCCTGCCTCTCCATGCTTTCCCCTCCTCTTAAGTCTTGCGTCCTCCTTGACTCTTACACTTCAGTTCAGTCTCTGCATGTCTCAAGTGAAATGGGGTTTATTTTATTTTGCCAAGTTTCAGCTGAACACGGGTTTGGAATTCCCTTCTTTGCTTTATTTGTCCTAATTGATAGCGGCCCTGATCTTGCACCCCGAATCCCAGACAACCCAGGATGTCGCTATGAGCCTCTGATGGTTGTTTCTGTAAGTCAATCATTTCTTCCAATGTGTGAAACATCTAATCTGCAATGAAGCAGATGAGTTTCTACCTGCAAGCTGTGGTGGATGTAGCAGGTACCATAGTTCCCTAGCCCAGTCTGCCTCCACAAAATAAAGACCCAACTAGGGCTATACAGAATGAGGCTCTGAGCTGTTGGCAGTACATCTATGATTAAGTTATCAGCAGTAACCATCACTCGGGAGTTACGAGGCATGTTTCATCGTTGTTTCAAAACTCCCTGAATTTGTTCAAATATTTCTTTGAAAGAACATATGCATATGTTGGGCCAAATCTGGCATATTTAATTATGTGGGTGTTCACTCCCTTGTGTGTGTCATATGTAGAATTTGGCACAAAATGGTGCTATTATGATATCTCGGGGATAATTCCTGTTTGCAAGATGTCACCCATCTTCTGGGCTGAATAACTTTTGAGTGTCCCGTGATCCATTCTTTTACAAAAGTTTGCATGCTGGTGTAGCTCTACTGGTTTTTACGTGGGGAAAGAGGAATCTTAGCCCTGAATCTAAAGGCTGAATAGTTTATAGCAAGTACACTCTGAAGCCTTTCCCTGATTAATCAAAGGAGACACAAAAATCTGTTGGGCTGCAGGGAATCTTATTATTTGGAAAAACTATACAGATGTATATCAGGAACTGTGCAGTGCTGTTCCCCTCTGGCTTATTTGTATAATTCCTTTTCAGCATAATTGGAAATAACAACACCTGCAAAGAAAGCAGCATATTTTTAGCCTGCTAAAATATATGAAGCATTTTATCATATGAGAAGAGTTACTCAGTGCCAGCATTTAATTCTAGGCATAACATTTATCATCTGCAAATACTACTTCAGTATTGGGATGAAATCCTCTGAATTCATTTCCTTTTAGCTCATGTTAGTTTTCAGAAGACTTTATCTTATCGATAAGTCAATGGTAATGTCAGAATGCAAGGATGCTAGTACAGTAGATGCCAGCAAAATTTATTAAACTGGATTTACAAGCAGATACAGTGGAGGCAGTGGAAGCTGACAAAGGGTGTGTGGGTCAGTAATTCCAAGGTTTCATTTTGCTACTGCTTTTCCTTGACATGGATATAACTAGTTTTTCTTTTCCGTACTACACATTGAAAACAAACACATTTGGTTTGAGGACAGGAGTATCACATCACTGCATTATGTGATGTTTTACAATAAGCTGGATTGCCTAGTGAGGCATGCAATGAAAGGAACCATGCCTCAGCACTGTTTCCATGACAGTGTTATTGTGGCCAATTGCTTTGATAAGGCCCGTTGTCTAAATGATCTTAGAATCACAAAATTGCAGTCATTTCAATAAGATTTTATGGGAGAGGTTCAGCGACCCCAGAGTTTGTTGAGTTTGTTTCCTCTGCACACGAGGATTGATATGTAGGGCTATACGGCTCCAGAGACTGGTAACAGGATACAAAACCTTTCATCTGTAGGTCATTGGTTTGAATATGACACAGGACAGCAGCGACAGCACGTCATTACCATCTGTTGACTGTTCCATGGGCTATGAGAAATGAATTGGTGATATTAATTCCATTACTAGAAGGTGTTCACCCCCCAAATACTACTACCAAAATTGTTAGTAGCCTTGTTTTCTTTGGACAGTTGTGCTGAAAGTGCAGTGTTGACAGCTTCCAGTTGCTGTTAGTGCTGCACTTGTAAAATAAGTACAGCTTACCATGAATTGGGGAACTTTTACCCAGAGTAAATTAAAATGAAGTCACCGATGGCATGCTTTCTGATAGTTTTAATCCATCTAAAGAGTGTGTGTGTGTGTGTGTGTGCGCGCGCACGTACATGCGTGCGTGCAATTTAAAGCATTCTCTCCTGTATGTCCTCAGTTACAATAGACCACATCCTCGTCTGCTTTAAATTGATGTGGCTTCATTGAAATCAGTAGAATTAGACTGATTTACCTCAGCTGGAGACATGGCTGATAATGTGTGCTAGGAGTATGCTCTAAGTTAAATCATCTTTGGCGATCCTGACTAAATTATCAACTTATGCAGAAGTAATGACTCCATTCTGTGAAATTTCCAGGCCTGTTTCACCCTTCACCTCTCTTATTCGGATGTAATTTACTTTCTAAGCATACATGCCAGCACCAACAGAAATTATTCAGTCTATACAAAATGTCAAAAGGCACCTCCATCTTAGCAATTCACAGCACTGAACAAATATGAAGATTTAAGCTTCACTGTGACTCCTGTGGATTCTAAGACCTGTTGATAATGATGCTAATGATTATTATTCTTAATTTTACTTTATGGACATTTATACACATATGTTTATCTGCTCCGATGCGCTGGAAATCCGGCTCATCGGAGCAGACTTGATTAATTGAGTCTGTGGAGCACGTGAGCTGTCGCGTTCAGCGCTGCATTGCATGCATTTGTATACATGACGAAATGCGTGTCTGTGCTAAAAACAATGGCGGCAGTGCACTTTGAAACTAAAACACTTTTTATGTGATTTGATTTGAAAGCACACCACTGCCATTTTCTCAGTGCTGACCTGCGTTTTGCCATTTATACAAATGCATGCAATGCAGCGCCGGGTGCTTTTAAAAGGACCAAACACTGCATTGCATGCATGTGTGCATACACCATATGTGACCATCCCAAATTCCTGGGAGTAAAAACATTATGTCACTCCACACTATCTTGGTTTCTTTTTAGTTACTAGTTTCATGTGTATATTGGTAACTTTATGCTGATGGGTTTGCAAATCAATGCCAATGCCATCCAAGCAAATAAGTCCATCAGATTCTACATTTCCCTTTCCCATTATTCCTATGTGCTTTGCACCTCTGGAGGTAGGAGAGCAGTACTCTGTGGGCCAAAAGAAAATGCCAGAGAGACTGTATCAAGGAGAAAAAGCAAAACAAATGTGCTGTGCAGTATCAAATTATTCTATCTTCACTGATTATTTTTGTCACCAGGGTAGTTTGAAATGCAAGGCCTATATTTAGAGCTAAACATCCATTGCCCCCGCACAACCATAGGCAGTCCTGTAATATTGTGTGCTCAGTTCTTTGTAAGTTTGATCTAATATAATTCCAATGGGAATGCATCGGCCTGGTGAGGGCCAGAGACTTGTACATCCTTAGTAGTGTCTTACGGTGTGAGTGGCCCATTAAATTCCATGGGGCTAAGCACCGTGAGTTAGTGTCCTCTCCCGTTGGGTCGAGGGGGATCAAGCCTGCCTGCACTGGCTCTGGCCGGCAGGCAGGGGCGCTCCAGCAGTTTCCAAGGAGGCTGCCAAACCTCCACTTCCCCCCAGCTACACCTGTCAGGATACAATATGCAAATTGTGTAAGCACCCTAAGGGGTCATTGTATGAGCACGGCCCCTTGTCCCTGCCCCTTCACCTGTGACCCTTCCTGCTCTCATTTGACTGATCTTACCTACTATCACGGCTCCCACAAGTGTAATTTTTGGAGTGTCTAAAAGTCTTTAACATACTTATCTTCCCAATACCCCTGTGAAGAGAGGGAAATACATTTGCCTTTGTTTGACAGGTGGCGAATGCTGATACAGAGAGGCTAAATGACTTCTCCAAGGTCACAGAGGGAAACTATGGCAGGACATGAGCCCTGGTTTCGCAATCAGCTAATGCCTTCTAGAGATCACCTTGGCTCTCATTTGTGGCTCCAGATCAGAGCCGAGGGTAGCAGCACTCTGCTGTGCTGTGCTGTGCTGTGCTGTGCTGTGCTACCCAAGGAGCAACTTATGGGAAGGTATTACAATTGTTTGTTCCCCCTTGACTCCAAGAGCAAGTCATTTGCTTCTCTCCTTCAGCAGGTGCTCACTCCTGGCCATCCAACTTGAGTTAGGGGAGCTCATGTAGGGCTGTAAGATGAGGGATCTGAGTGTCCCTAATTATACCCCTGCTCAGGTAGGCCTTTAGGGTGAAAGTAACCCCTCAATATCCAGCCAGTGAAAGGTTCAGCACAGTGTTTTCAGGATACATGCAGGGTTTAAGTGACTCATGGGCCTTGTGTTGGTTCTCAACTTGGGGTGACCATAACCTTGTTGGGAAAAAGACCTTAAGCATCTTCAGGAAGGAGAAAAGAAGATGAAGGAACAAGGTGCCCAGGGAGTACTGACCTGGTTTAGTGGCACCAAATCTTTTGGCCCTGCAGACTAGAAGGGTGGTGTAGGGCCAGTCTGGGCCAGATCCCGCAGGGGGTCAGCATGTGGAATTGGGCCCCATGCGCAGGATGCAGGTAATCCCTGGCCCAGCTCAGTCCAGCCTGGCCCCATGTGGTGCCGTGCTGGTATGGCCCCATTTGCTGGCATAATCTAGCACACAGAGCCATGTTTAATACGATAAACGCTCTGAAAAATTCTGCTCTTCCACATATCTGTAGGGTTCCCCATGCATCTAGAAATTTGGCAGCAGGGGAGCAGCAATTAATGTTGTCACTGTTCCCCTACTGCCAAATTTTCAGGCCTATGGGGAGCCCCACTGGCCAAATGACATGGCCTTGAGGGCCAGATCTGCTCCGTAGGCCAGAAGTAGATCACTGCTGATCTATCTGAATAAGATTGTCATTAATGTTGGCAGTATTTTCTTAGCTGTCTCCTGTCGCTACTATCCCGTAGGAAATAGTTGTCACAGGACTGTGACTTTGTTTATATGATCAAACCAGTCTTATCAGAACAAGCTGACGTGGCCTGTATTTAAGGAGGAGCGAGGAGTGACATCTTCCCGGCAATACCACTGCAACAGTGCGTTGCAATGTTCTTTGAAGCATCGCCCTTCAGAAACGTGCCTGACAGTAGCAGAAATATCTGGAGTACTATAGTGAAAGTGTGAAGCAGAAGAGCTATAATACTATTTCAATACACCCCCCCCGAAAAACAAAATTATTTTTCCTCTGTGATTCAGACATTGATGATTTCCCTTTTTAAGTCGCATGCTTTCTAAAAACAAACAGATTTATCCAGACTGTTTGTAGAAGTGTGTTTCATTCATAGATTAAAAGAATTTAGGCATGGAAGAGGAGGCCTGTTAAATCATATTCTCCATTTCCCTGATACTTTTAAGATTGAAGAATATTTATATAAAATGTAGCATAGTTGAGATATAATAGGTTCGACTAACATTGGGAAAGCAAAGACAAATATAAATCTTGATAAGGGATTATTAAAGAAACAGCAACAGTTGCTTTAACTCATTGCATTGCAATGTCCGTCCTGACCACTATATTTGTTAGTTACTTCTAACTTCCTTTAACCTTCTGTCTTAACTGACATTTTAGTCCTGATCTCCGTTTAAAACTGATCTTTTTTTTCAAAAGAGGTTTGCACAAAAATGGTTCAGCCATTTTTTTTTAGTCTTAGGAGACTGACTATAAACCCCCCCTCAAAACAAAACTATTTTCCCTTTTATACCTTTATAATATCATCCTTGTAACTTTATTTTTTTGAACACTTATGCTGCCAGAATGGCTTGGAGTTGAACACTTCAGTAAGACTTGGTAATAGCCCTGGGAAGGCCTTTGAGTGTTCGGGTGAAAACTGATTTTGATGTGACCAAGTAATGACCCATTAAAACCTGAATGATGCATGTTGGCAGCAGACTTTCCATGGATTCACTCATTACATCTGTACAATACACAGCTGAAGAAGGAGTCACTGCGTATCTATGTGCAGCTAGCTGAGCAGTATGGAAAACAGTGAAAGGGTGGAAGGGTTCGACGCAGGGAAACTCTTGCCTCAACCCTGAATTTCTTGCAAGGCATCAAGAAGTTCTTCTACACAGATGGCCTTCAGTCTTCTTCTGCATAGATGGCCTACAGTCACTTCCCCCCACCTCTGAGCTTGGACCCACAACAGACTTGGGCTGTTGGGCCTGATTCTCCACTCTCTTCAGTCTCATACTGATGTTGCTTCAACAGAGAAACTCCTGATATTTGCCAAAGGAGGATTAAATTCCTTATGTAGCCATTGCTACTTGTGCTATGTGAGTGCCAGTGCCACCATAACGCACATGAGTGGGTAATCCTGAGCTGGTAGCATTCAGCATCCATTTCACCCATGGGAAAGGAAATAAAAGTCTGCAGAGAATCCAGCCCACTTGAACTTCACTCTGAATGTATTCCTCTCTTCTGACTTCTCCAAACCTAAGCTTAAATGAAAGTAGGTGCAGGAAGAAGATGGGTAGAATTTGGTGTCTGAAATCTGTGCCACCTTCTACCCATCATCGTGGGCCTCTGCACTGATTCTCAAAGATCTCTGCAACTACCCAGAGCCAAATCAAAAGAAAGAACATTTTCCCTTGCACATGGTAAATTTTTTTCCAGGTTTGAAGATCCTTCACCTGGTGGGTTCGAGGATGCCCTACCTTCCCTAAGCTATTCTGAATTAGTTATTTCAGGGCAGAACTACTTTTCTCTCTGTTCTGCACAGGCTCTTGAGAGGGATAATGGTTGTAGCCATGTCAGTCTAAAAAGCCAAAGCAGTCACTGTAGTAGAGTCGATTTCTTTTACTAACACAACTAGTAACTGCAAAAAAAAAATCTTTATTTGCAAGCTTTGGGGCTCACACACCCTTTCTCGGGCAAAGGATGCATTTGAACAGATGGATTGAGACCCTGCTCACAGGATCATGAGGCTCAGGATGACTTCTGTTTAGAAAACTGCTTAAGTATCCCCCCAAGATGTCCTTTTGGGGTTCCCATCACCTAACTGCATAAGGATGGAAGCTAGAACCCTGCAAGCGATCCCATGGTGGGAGCCCCTCGTACGAAGAAGCCTTACGGGAAGGTGTTCTGAAATCGTGTAACCTGTTTCTGGTCTCTCCTTTCTTCTCAGCTCTGGACACAGTTCCTTTGCATGGTGCCCACCAGCTCCTTCAACACTGAGAGGGGCTGGTAGGAGCTATCAGGCACTCCATTTACCTGGTTTTGAACCTTTTAGCCATGTTCCCTTTGTTGTTTTGTCATTTGTTGTCTTCCATAATCATTTGCAGCCGTAGCCCTGTGGCCTTCTTCCCCCAGCAATAGTGGGGAAGGCCTTTAGCCTTGGGCAGGCCTTGACCTGCCCATGTCTACCCAGGACCTACAGATAGGAATCCCCTAATTGGCAAATCTTCCCAAATGGATGTCTGCATCCATGGGTATTGCCAGCCCAAGTGCTTTATTGAGGGAACAATAGTCCCCAGATTTAATTCCGCTTCTTCAGTAACTTAGCACATGTTGGCAGCTTACCTCAATCAGGATCTTCTCAAGGGCATCCCTCTATTCTGCTAGCTCCCGCTGGCATGTCCAAACCTGGAAATATTCTGGCAAGGCTTCTTCCTTTGTGGATGGTCTTAAGACCTAAGTTTCCAGCGTGCTTTCCAGTGACTTCATATCCAGAGGTGACCTCAGAGCAGCCTCACTGGCATATTTTGGGGGCATGTAGGTAGGAGCAGCTGGACAGGGTGTGGATTTGCCCCCAGGTTGATATACACTTATATATATATAAGTGCCTATATACTAATGCTAGGAGCATGGGAAACAAGCAGGATGAACTAGCGCTCCTGCTTGCACAAAACACCTATGACTTAGTGGGGCTAACGGAAACCTGGTGGGATTCGTCCCATGACTGGGCAGTACATATTGAGGGTTATAGGCTGTACAGAAAGGACAGGGTGGGGAAGAAAGGGGGAAGGGTTGCGCTCTATGTCAGTTAGCAATATACTTCAACCCTCATCAAGACGGAATCCAAGGATGAGGAGGTAGAAGGATTGTGGGTTAGGCTACATGGGGGGCAAGGAGAAAGGGATTTGGTGGTAGGGGTCTGCTACAGACCCCCACATCAAGGGGAAGAAAGAGATGCGGGGCTCCTGAGGCAGCTCTCAGAGACCATAAAAGTTAAAGAGGCGGTAGTCATGGGGGACCTAAACTACCCAGACATCTGCTGGGAGACACAGACGGCAAAGTCCCACCGCTCACGCAGGTTTCTAACCTGTGTACAGGACCTCCACCTGACACAGGAGGTACAC
>NW_005842056.1:2664841-2668876 GCF_000455745.1 Alligator sinensis
GGTCGGACTCAATGATCTGTTGAGGTCCCTTCCGACCCTAACATCTATGAATCTATGAACAGAAATCTCAGGCTGTCATCCTAAGCCCACTCCAGATCTAGTTAGCTTCTGGACTCTAGCTCCTGACTGCCTTATCTTTGGAGTCATACCTCCTAGCTTTAGTCCTAACCTCTGAACTCGGCCGCCCGCGCTCCAGTCATTATAGCAGTGCTCCATCTGTACTAGGCGATCTGTACTTAGTCACTGATTTGTGTTGTTTCCTTCGCTGATCGCTTAAGATAGGTTTCACTGTATGCAGAAAAGAAGATTTGCCTGGCCCCCTCCTCGTGATGATGGCAAGTTTAGGAAATAACATGGCATTTGTGTGCGGCTGTGGTGCTGAGTCACTGAACAATGAAAGTGCAAGAAAATGCATTTCTCTTCTGAAAGGTTTGTAATTTCCTGTTGTTCATGAGGAAGGTGCTATAAAGAGGGAAAGGAGTTGAGAGAACAAAAGCAAGGTATAAATAAAGAAGTGCATAGAGTATAAGGCATTTTGCCTAGTTTGTTTTACCTCCGCTTGTTCGGAGGCTGAAATGTGAAGCTGTGGTACAAGTTGGGCAGACTAGAGGCTCTCTCACACTCTTTCGAAGGCTCCAGCAAAGGTTTGACTCAACGAGGTCTCTGCTCCTAACAGGCCTCCGTCCCCCTTAAGCCCATAGTCTCCTTAGTTTAATGAGGTCTCAGTGTCCACATTTTCCCCTTCCCTCTCTCTTCCTGGAAGACAGTACTAGGCTCAGTGGACCTGCCAGAAATATAATGAGCAAGGAGTTTCAAAGCCCTTGCAGACTACCTGGAAGATGGTTATTCAAGTAATACATCCTCCAGGGAGCAGTAAGGGGTCAAGTAACTGGTACACATACCAAAGCAGTGAAATAGGGTACACATGCATGGGCATCTAGGTGGTAACTAGTGACACGTTTTTTTATGCAGTCATAATCTGATTGGTTTCTATAGTTATTCAATGGGTAACAAAGATGTAAAAGATGCAATTGTTCAATCACACTTCAGATGTGTAGCCCTGTGCACTTCTCTTGCCAGCCAGTTTGATCAGCTGGCTAACAGTGATTAAAGGCTCTCTGGTTATACTCGCTGTGTCATTTTTTTAAGCTTAATATGTACTGCATGCAGCAAGCCAGGGTCGAACCATGTGGGGCCAAGGGCTGGCCAATCCAGCCACCCATAACAACATACAGGACCGTGCAAGCTATTGCCATGTGATATGCTGTGATCGATGACAATCTAATAATTCATCTTTGAGCAAGCTCAAAACAGGAAAAACAACCGCTGTTTGAAAGAGTACTTCACTCGGATAAATTGAGTCATTAAATACACTGGTTGTCATACAGGGGCCAGTTAAAGCTTCGCTTGCTAACAAAAATGCTGTCATCACAGAGCTTAATAGAAGCAAACTATGTGGACATGTCCACTGGAAGTAGACAAATGCTATTTGAAAGCATAGAAAAATCCTTCTGCCTGAACAAAGAAATGTAACCAATGCAATGGTACTGCCCACCTCAAAACCTGTGTCAAGTTTGTCCATCACTGGATTGGATATGAATTTGCTGAGAATGATTTTAACACTGCAGGGGCAAAAAATATATTTGTCTTTTGCATAGCATGTACTTAATTGATGCACCTTGGACAGTGATGATTATCCTTGCTGGCAAAAACTCTTGTGCAAAGGGCCAAGTCACAGGCTATGATCCCTTATGTCCCCCATAAGCCTTCAAAACAGGACTTCAGTGAGACTTAAGTGGAGGATAGGCCTTCTGCAGCCTGCTGGCACAGGGATGATTGTCACCCCAGTTTTCTAAAGGTAAATGTAGTTTTTCATTCCTTTTAACAGCTCATTGTGCATTTTTATGGGCAGATTAATGAGGTCATCGCTCTTCGGTTGTGGGTTTTGCATTCACAATTCATTTCTAGATGTTAAAATAAATACAAGAACTCCCCACACCACTTGCTCTCCATTATGGCCAGACTTGGGAGCATTGACAGGGAAGCACGCTCATGCCAAGATGTTTGCTGCTAGGTCCTGACAGTTCAATTGAATATCTAAACAGAAGTTGCCTGATTTTCAGAAGAGCTGAATTGGAAGTTTTTGTTGCTCAGCACCTTGGAAAATTGCTCCTCTTTTATTAAGGGGTCCAAATACAGACTGAGGTGCCAGAGCTGAGGAGGAACATGATGGTATTCAGGAGGAAATATGCAGCTACTTCGGACACTGACACACATGGAAGAGGTGGCCCCCTCCCCTCCCTACGAGAAAACTGACTTATTAAAAAGATATTATACAGGCTTAGGGCAGAGATGTTTAAGAGCATTTAAAGTGATTTAGGACTCTAACCTGACATTTCAAAGGTGAATTAGGAGTCTAAATCTCATTGACTTTCAATAAGACTGAGGTCCTAGGTGCCTAAGTCACTTTTTGGAAGTGGTTTTCAGGGAAGTTAAAGGAAGTTAAAAGGTAACAGGGGCATTTCCTGCAGAACAGCTAATGTTGGCAACTGTATCTGCTGCTACCCTTCAGTAAGTAAAAGTGAATCTGGGATGTGCCTGGATGAAATGGATCTAAGTTGTCCCGGTTTAGCTTTCTTTTCCTGCAAGGCAACTGTGGACACAAACTTGAATGGTTACGGTGAAGCGGCTCTTCTCTGGTAGGTGTTTGCCTCCTGTTAACTCGCTTGAATTTGTCTGCGTCCGTGGGTTTCTAACAAAGGAAGACATATGAAGTGTTTGTATGCTGGTTTATCAGTTTGACAGTCGCCTATTGTGATACCTTTTGTTTCAGTTGTTTCCACTACTTGGAATAAAGACCAGTACAGGAGAAGCAGGATGAAAATATGGCCGACTTCTTGTTACCACCGGGTACTAACAGCTTCTACCGGTTCACGCCTGAATCCTTGGCTGCTATTGAGAAGCGTATTGAGGAGAGACACACAAGGACCGCCAAGCAGGAGAACAAGGAACAGGTGGGAGAGGAAGAAAAGCCTCGACCTCAGATTGACTTACAGGCTTGCAAAAAGCTGCCTGAACTCTATGGGAATCTTCCCCCAGAGCTCATTGGGGAACCACTGGAGGATCTCGACTCTTACTACAGCGATCACAAGGTGGGGAGTGTTCTGCCTCTTTACCTTTGTTTAAGATGAGAAATGGTTGCTGGTGAGAACTCTGACTTTCATCCTTGCTTGCACAGTGGTCGGTAAAAATGATTTCTTCTGGTTTAAAGATCGGAAAGCTAATATGGACAGAATTTCCAATGAATAAGCAGCAGGGTATAGCAGGCTAAAAGCTTGATTATGAGTTGCAGAGGTCAACTAACAGTGAATACAGCTCTATATTGATGCACAGGAGCAGAATATGAGTTGAGCTGAGTGGACTTGTAGGTTTTATCTCTTGTGTGATATTCACTGCAGCACCTAGACTCTTGGAAAGGTCCTGTGCATTGCTTAAGCAATATTTATACACCCTTGTTTTAAGGGTATATATGGAGCACTGAGCTGGAGCTCTGCACAGGAATGAGCACCATCTGCCTAGCTTAAGATGGACCCATGCAAGCCTTTCCTGAAGAGGGAAATTCAGCTCTGCTGAGCGCCACAATAAGCCCAGATGCCTCTTAGTCTCATATAAGTTGTCGAAACAGTGCTCATACGTGATGTAAGTGGTGCACTGTGCCAGCTCCCTGCACAAGGGCGAACTTCATCCTAGAGCAAGTGTCACCTTATGAGAATCATGTGTGGTTGGACCAAAGCCATCGTGCTACAAACAGTTTCTCTCCAAAGACTGTTGACAGCACAGTGGCATTGCTCGCTTGCTACACTTTGTTTTCCTGTGTGCCAAGCATTTGGCAATGTGGTGAGGAAAGAACGGGATGCAAGCACTTCTTCTTAGACAACCCCCAATCCTTTTGGGTGCAAGGGAGTGGTGTGCTCTTGTCTCTGTTTTGACTCTAATCCCATAGATTAAGTTCTTGCATCTTTCCCTGATGGCGTT
>NW_005842057.1:0-15246 GCF_000455745.1 Alligator sinensis
CCTGACTACCTCTTATGGATTTCCTGCCACCACCCCCTACCATTTTTACTGGGGAGGCTGGGGGTGGAGGATCTCAATTATACAAGGTTGGGGTGGGGGAACTCTTGGGACACTCTTCCCTGCCTAGAAATTGCAGCTGAGAATTTGACAAGTTAGAAGACACTCAAGTGATTTCTCTCTCTCTTCCCCCAGAGTGAGGCTGTTCAGTTTGGGTTGCTGGCCCACTGGGTGATAAAAAGTTTGTGATCTGGCCCCACATTCAAAAAGGTTGGACACCCCTGATCTATGAAAACAGATAAATTAACTACTTGGTGTTTATATTTCATACATCACCAGAAGATAAGGGCATCTCAAGAAAATTAAAGAATGTAATTTTGTCTAGTCTTATTGCTAATGCTTGATGGATAGAGTTTAACCAATTTAAATTATGTTCAAGCAGTAAAAATGGGGGGGGGGGGTTCAGAACAGAAATATAGTTGTGCGTGAGACCTATCACTTTTCAGGTTAAATAAAAGCATACTTCAGCTCAATGTGCATATGTTCATATTTATAATTATAATAGTGTGTGCTTATAGATAATAAAATAAATATAGACTGACATGGCAACATCTCTTAATCTTTTGTTTTCCTTTTACTATATGTTTCTCATATAACACAGTGTGTATTCCTAGCAAAAAGAACTCTGATACTAATTTACAATAAATAAAGTTATTCTTGAAATAATGTAATATATGAATAATTACAAAAATAATCAAAAAGAAATACTGTGATGTAAAGCCTATTATGTGGACTTAGAAAGCTTTTTGGCTAATTGATAGTATTGAAGAGGTTGTAGCTGTGATGGTCCAGGAAACGTGATCGGTGAGATTTTTGTGGATACCTTTTATAAAATGAACTTGATGCTTGGGATGCATTTAGACAATCTTAGAGAAGCAAGTCAGACCTGAAAAAAATGCATTGCACTCCAAAGCTTGTCTAAGTCTATCCCAAACATTGTCTAATAAAAGGCATCTGACACAAAAATCCTTGCCTCTCACATTTGGTAATTGATTTTAGCAAGCATCTGACAGCATAGTCAGGGAATCTGACATGTATACAGCTCAAAGTGGGACTGACTGGGGGAGAGGATGAAGTACTGAGATTCCATTAGGGTGTGCATTAAGGAGCTGTACAGGAGGACTAAGCTTGTAAAGGTTTTTCCAACTCTTTCTTAATTGTGCTTGATTTTATCACTTGTAAAATGTGTGAGGCAAAGTTGAAAAGCTGCTATTTCTCCGAAGAGGAAGTAAAGCACCAAAACTGTGTGGTACCAACTATGCCCTACAGTGTATCTCACACCCGATTGCAAGGAATTGATGATATACATGAGAAAACAGGCATCTTCTACCTGTATGCAGTCTTTCACCTCTGTATTAAGCATAACACGTTTGTCTATTACTGTAAATTATAGTGGTGGGTTTTATTTTTTGCTGGATACTTGTCCAGTGAGAATAAGACTAACATTACAAATCACACTGTACATAAACCACATAATCATGATCAGATAGTAATAGCTTCTAGTCAATCTAGTAAAGCGACCAAAACACTGGCTTGCATCCATAGATGCTTCTCAAGCAAATCCCGGGACGTCATTCTCCCCCTGTACTCGGCCTTAGTGAGGCCGCAGCTGGAGTACTGTGTCCAGTTTTGGGCTCCACAATTCAAAAAGGATGTGGAGAAGCTTGAGAGAGTCCAGGGAAGAGCCACGCGCATGATCAGAGGTCAGGGAAGAAGACCCTACGATGACAGGCTGAGAGCCCTGGGGCTCTTTAGCCTGAAAAAGCGCAGGCTCAGGGGTGATCTGATGGCCGCCTACAAGTTTATCAGGGGTGACCACCAGCATCTGGGGGAACGTTTGTTCACCAGAGCGCCCCAAGGGATGACGAGGTCGAATGGTCACAAACTACTTCAAGATCGTTTCAGGCTGGACATAAGGAAGAACTTCTTTACTGTCCGAGCCCCCAAGGTCTGGAACAGCCTGCCACCGGAGGTGGTTCAAGTGCCTTCATTGAACACCTTCAAGATGAAACTGGATGCTTATCTTGCTGGGATCCTATGACCCCAGCTGACTTCCTGCCCTTTGGGCGGGGGGCTGGACTCGATGATCTTCCGAGGTCACTTCCAGCCCTGATGTCTATGAAATCTATGAAATCTATGAAATATCGACCTGAAATGGGTTTGACCTAGTGAATTCTAATTGAAGTGTTGTGTATTTCATTGTCCTAACAAAATTGCTCTCTTATATACGCTTTGCAAGTTTTCTCAGATAGACTTCAAATAAAAAACCAGCAAATTGATTTCTCTGTCTGCATGCATATATACATATTTTTTAACTTTTAAGAAATGTATAGGTAGATTTAAACTGCACCATTTGGATTCTGATTTTGAGACTATCAAAGTTTAGAGGTTTTGTATTCAAGGTTTTAGTTCACTTACAACAGTATGGACTATTTATATCCTTCGAACACAACCAGGTTGGGGTGTGATATTGATCCACAAACTTTAGCGGATAGTTGAATACTCAAGGTTTCCAATTCATTTTTACTAAAAAATATAGGTATATGTTGTTACTAAAGTTAGGCCGATACTGTTATGAACCAGATTAGAAAGGAAAGGTTAAGGAAACCAGTATCAATGCTAGAAAATATTTTGCTGATGTGGTTTTTATTATTTATAATTTTTCCTGCTTCCTGTCATATTAATGTTTTAGCACTCTTTTGCTACACTAAGCTTGTTCAGGTTTTCAGATGACTTCACTTATCAATAATGCAAATATAGGCAAGTAAAACTAATATATTTCTAATAATGAAATCTTTTTTATCATTAAATCTATAGTCACTTAGTTATGTAGAACTCTCCCCTAGAATTGTTAGCTGTAAGAGAGGCTGAGACTTTGAAAAGTATTGTGTGCTGTTCTCAGCTCTAATTCTATTACATGTTGCTGGGCATGTCTACATGAGACATTTACTGCAGAGTTGCCTAATTAGTGGGGGTGTGCGATGTGGGCTGTATTTGATTCAGATTTGGCCTGATTTAGGGGACAGTGATTTGATTCATTGATTTAGATCACTGTCCTGGTTCTATTTGGCCAAATCCAAATCTGAAGATTCGATTCTGATTCAGAGAATCAGCGATTCAGTCATAGACACAGCTTTAAATGTTTTTTCTACATAACTCAAGGTACCAGGTGCAGCTTATGAATGCTGTGATGCTGAGGGAAATGGAGCAGCCTACAGAAGCATGGCGGGGGGAGGGAGGCTCCCCGCGTACTTGGAGGTGGACCCGGAAGTGGACCGGAAGTACTTCTGGTCACTTCTGGGTCCACTGCTGAGTGTGCAGAGGGCCCCCCACACACACACCTCCCCCCAACTCAGCAATCGGCCATAGGGGGAACCCAGGTGCCCACTCAGACCCAGGAGGCACCAGTTGCCGAGCTGGGAAGCAGGGGGAGGGTCCCCCATGTGCTCTGCTGTGGACCCAGAAGTGGACTGCAAGTGCTTCTGGTCTACTTGTGCGTCCTCTGCCGAGTGTGCTGGGGACCCCTCCCCTGCACTTCCATGGGACACTCCATCCACCCCACCATCCACCCCATGCAACAGCTGTGAGTGAATGCAGGGATTTTTTTGTGGGTTTTTTTTGGGGGGGGCGGGGGGAGTTAAGTGTCAGAAGGCTGGGCCAGACAGAGGCTAGGTCCAGACAGTGCAGCCATGGGGCCTTCTCCCATGGCTGCTTTGGCTGTGCTTGCATCTGCCCTGGCAGGGAGAGCCATGGAGGCTGCCACTTACCCACTTCCACCGGGAGCGAACCGCGCCCGCATCCCACCCGCCCCCGCCCACCTGGGCAAGTGGCAGAAGGGCAAAGCCGCCGCTCCCAGCATTGCCACACCCGCATCCCACACCCTGCTGCCCTCCTCCCTGAGTAACATGCCTCCTCGCCCCATTTGGGCAGCTTGTCCCAGCCCAAACCCCAAGCCCTCCCTCCCCTATTCCCCTTTCCTCCTTCCTCCCCCAACCTCAACAGACTAACCAGCTGGAGGCAGCTGTGTCAACTACCTGTTTAGTCTATGGCTGAATCTCCAAATCGGCTAAATCTTTTCTGAAGCTTTTCCAAATCTATTTGGAAGCTCCAAAAAAATTCTTGGTCTCCAAATTCAGAAATTTGGTCCTCGAATTGGGCTGAATCTCCTCTGAATTGAATCAGCTATCAAAGTTTTGCACAGCCCTATTGTATATACCCTCAAAGTATCCACATATTATGCCAATATTGTCTGAGAATCAGTGTTCAGGGTGCTAGTTACCAGGTACAAAGATGCTGATATATAGTGAGAACAAAAATAGCTTTTTAATTTTTTGAAAACCATTTTTTCAAGTTAATTGCATTTCTGTCTTAGTTCCCTTTCCTTGCATTGCTTTTCTGCATAATTTTCTCCATAGAAATTACCTAAAATGCTAATAATCCTTGCCTTTTGCTAAAATGACATAAAATTATTTTTACAGTATTTTCAGCATTCCTTAAAGTCAGGAGATAATGCCAATCTTACAAGTAAACTTAATGATGTGGGGTTTTTCAGCTGAATGGCAATTTTGGAAATGGATCTGGACAATTTGATGAGTTCTTGAATGCTTGAACCTTTTGGAGCTTCTGCAGTAATTTAGCCTCTTTGATCATGTCATTCCTCTGGATATGTGTATGATGAGATATTCAGTGTAGTGTACAGGCACCTTAGCTAAATTTTAAGTGAGATAGTTACCAGAAATGGTTTAGTCATAACTGCACAGGGCTCAGGCAGAACTAATCTATAATCAGGGTAAATTAGCATATGCTGAGTTCTACATTGATGCAGTTAGACATTTCAGGTACTTACACTAAATCTTAAGTGTATCTACACTACATTGCAGTCTTCAGCATTGATGTAACTTCTGTGTGGTGCAGGTTCACCTTACTACTCAGTGGGCACACCTACATGAGACATCTTACTGTGCATTAGCACAGTTTTCTACACAATAAGAGTGTGCTTACTGCACAGTAAAAACTCTTAATCCTGCTTAAATTTGCCACCCGTAATTCTGCTTAATTTTTCAAGTAGCAAATTTAAGTGGGATTAGTTAATTCTCAGTAATGCATATATAGATGTAACCTGGGAGCAAGTGTGCTCCCATGTGTCCCCAGCCACTAGGGGGTAGGTCTGAGGCCAACTGTGTACCCAGCCACTAGGGGGTAGGTCTGAGGCCAACCCCAGGACTGCAGGCTAGGAGCCTCTCCTGGTTCAGGGTTGGGCTGATTTTGGCAGCCCCTGTCTGCAGGCTATAAAAGTCTGCAGACATTTTGTACCCTGGGACACACAAGACAGGCAGTCAGAGGGCACTTCAGCCCTTGTGTGTCCCCCTGGGAAAGCCACAGCCCTGCTGTGCCTGAATGCCAGCACCCCAGCACATAGCTGCTAGAACAGTGCCATTGAGGCCATCTGAGTGCTGCAAGTTGCTGCAGTCCCTGGCCAGGGCTGCCAGCAGGGCCAGCACAACCTGCCTGCAGTACACCCCAGCAGTATTCCCTGCACCTGCAGATGCTGCAAGGCATTAACTCTGCCATGTGACTGACTATCTCATGACTGTGCTGGGTGCTGCTGATAGCTGCCCAGGGCTGGCAACACTGGGACAGCTGTGCAGGGGCCCAGAGAGCTGGTGCAGGACCCAGCATGGCATCACCTTCCCCATCCAGGCCTGAAACACACATATTTTCATGCCCATGCCCTCCACCCAGGGCCTCAACTGGAAGCAGGAGGAGACTAGTGACCCCATGGCACCATGGGATGAGGCAGAGGTGCTGTGCCAGTTTATGTGAGGTGAGCACTCCAACTCCAAGATTTATGATGCCTTGTCAGGTTGGATGAGGGAGCAATGGCATGACCAGTTGGCACAGTGGTGCTGCATAAAGGTCAAGCCTTTGCGGGCACAGTGGGTAGCCATGAACCACCACAATCATCAGTCCAGCTGTGCCCATAAGACCATGCCCTTTATGCAGCAGCTGACTAAAATTATGGCACCTTGGGACCCAGGCCACAGCCATGTATTTTATACAAGCATGAGCAGCCAAGGCCCCACCTCAGCCTGGCCCCTCCAGTGACACATCACCAGAGAAGGGACCCACAGGCCTGCAGTGCCCTGTCCCACCCAGTTCCCTGGCAGCAGTTTCTACCAGCAACTAAAGTAGCCCGGGCCAGCACCTGCTTCACCAGCTGCACAACCTCAGGGCCAGACATGAGGCATGACTGGCCAGGTAATGGCTAGCCACCAGCAGTGCCAGTTCATCCCTGAAGAGGGTTGGGGGCGGGGGGCAGCTGGGTGCCTGCATGGCATGCCCCGTGGACTGAGGACACTGGTCACATCTGGGTGCCATTGCCAATTGGGAGCACAGCAATGAGCCACCAGCCATGCCAGTCCCAGACACATGGTAAGCCCCACATTGGGGAAAGGCCCAACTCCGCCCCTGCCACCAGCCCCTACCCCTGATGCCCTTCCCTGCCTGGCCCACCCACACTCCCCTGGATCCAGGTCCCGTCCCCCCCACACACACACACACACACCATGCAGAGAGGCAGGAGACAATGCAAAACTTTATTGAGTAGCCTGTGCCACCACAACTAGGTGGCCATGGAACTTTGACACATTGAGGAATGTGCTGATGCTGAAGTCAATGCCCTCCTCAGCTGCAGGGGGGGAAGGAACATGTAGTGCAGTCACAGGTAGCCCTCCAGGAAGTGATAGAGGTTGCAGAGCAGCCCAACCTTTCCCCCCTGCACTGTTGTAACTCAGGGTCTCAAACCAGAAGCACAGGTGTGTCCAGAGCACCGTGAGGATCAGCAGCAGCAGGGCATACTGGGTCAGGCACACCTTGTCCTGCACAAACAGCTCATTGTGCACTGCCCAGGGAGGGCACAAACAGCAGGGACACACTCAGGGATCAGTGTTGATGTGCTGGGGGGCTGGCCCCAGGGTGCCTTCTTGGACAAGCCCCAAGCAGGGAGGGTAGGGGCATGGCCAGATGCTCATCCAAGTTGTCCAGGAGCCCCACACCTCCTTAGCCTGGGCACCATGGTCAGCAGGGCAGCAGAGCACTTGGCCTGCAGGAGGAGGGCAGGGGCAGCAGAGTCCAGAGCCACAGCAGCAGGTACTGCCAGGAACCTAGCCTGTTGCACCTTGGGAACAGGGTGAGGGAGGCATACTTCCTGCAGCCAGCATACAGCAGCCTGCTGGCTCCAGGGTAGATAGCAGGGATAGGGATCTTGGCCAGTGGCTGCCTGGGCCCAGGCCTTCCAGGCCTACTCACCATAATCCCTGGATACTTGTGCATGCCAGACCCCTGATCTGAGGCCAGGCACCACACAGCCCCTGGTACAGAGCATCTTATCTCAGAAATGTTGCAAACTTTCACAAAAAGCTTTTGTTTCATGGCACTACAGGGCCTCCAGCTGCACATGAGAGATAGTCCACCCTGGACAAGACCCTCCTCCTGGACCACCTGGTCACAGTGTTGGAGGACCGGCTGGGGCACCCTTGAGCTTGGCAAGTGGAGGAAGTGGCTCACCAGGACAGGTGGCAGGTGGAGAACATCACTCATAAGGACATGTGGTGGGTGGAGGACATTGCCCATGAGGATGCATGGGATCAAGTGGACAGGCAGTTCTAGGCAGAGCTCATAGCCCTGGAGTGCGAGCAGGTGGAGGCTCTGCACAAGCAGAATGCCATCCTGGCCTGAGCAGTGCGGGCCATGGACAATGACCACTGTGCTCTGAACACCATTCTGGCCCTGGTAGTCACTTCCATGCTGCCCCCCGACCCTAGCCCTGCAAGCCCCCTGGCAGCCACCCACCGCCCAGAAGCAGGCCCTCACCACAGTCTGGGAGGATGTTCTGCACCAGCTCCAGAAGCCACTGCCTCAGACCCTACCCCAGGTCTAGTACCACCCACCCCACCACCGGCCCCACCCCCTGCATGGGCCCAGCTCCACCACTCACCCCAGCTCCACATGGGCACAGAGCAGCAGCTGACAGCAGCAGGGACAGGACTGCATGCTGGTCTTGCTGGGCCTGGACACTGGCTGCTGGAGTGGGAGGCCCCTGCACCATGTGACCAGTCTCTGCCATCACTCCTGGGTGAGCTGCATTCACTGCAACATCTACAACCATGGGGGAAGGGCCAGAAGCCAGGGTGATGGGCACCTGTCCCTGGGCTCTGCCCCAAGGTGCCCCCACCCCATGGCCTCCCACTGCAGGACACCACACAAAGCTTTTTGTAAATAGTTTACACAGGAAATAGGGTGCTTCATTGTTGATGGGTGGGGTGGGTGGTGGAGGGGTTCTATTAGTTGGGGCGAGATGGGGCTCTTTTTTTGAGGAGGGAAGGTGGAGGTGGCATCTGTTTGATACGAGGGGAATAAAAACTTGTTCTTGTGAGATGCGTCTACCGTAAGCGTGGTGCTAGGAGTGGGCAGGGTGCTGGTGGGGGGCATGGATGGTGATGCAGGCAGGATACAGTGGGTAGTGCTGGAGGAGGTGATCAACCAGCATCTCCTACACCTGGTGCCCTGGCCCCCACCTATAGGTGCGTAGCTCTCCTGGGACCTCAGCAGGGGTAGGAAGGCACTGCTGCCACTACCGCTACTGCTGCCACTGCAGGTGGTGCTTTCACTGCCAGGGTTCCTCTGCACACCATGCCTTCTCCACCCAGGCCTCATGAAACCACTCCCCCAGGGCCTCAAAGATGTTATGCAGCACACAGGCTGTGACAATGACCAGTTGGAGATTGTCCTCGGTGAACTCAAGGTAGATGGTGAAGATGCACCAGCAGCCCTTAAGGTGGCTGAAGGTTCACTCCACCAGAGCTCAGATCCAGCCCAGGCAGCAGTTGAAGTGCACCTGGTGGGGGTCCAGGTGGCCTGTATAGGCTACGTGAGCCTGGGCAGGAGCGGGTAGGTGGGATCCCTGATGAGCAGGGGTGGGACCACCATGGTGCCCAGCTGCAGGTCCAGCACCCCCAGCATGAAGCAACTGATTTGCATCAGCCCCGGCAGGCCAGAGTTCCAAAAGATGCAAGCACTCTTGGTGCTGCCTGCCCAGCCAGCACTTACATGCATGAAGGTACCTCACTGGTCCATGATGGCCTAGAACACCATGAAGTGAAAGCCCCTCAAACTGCAATAGGGGCGGTCTCTGTGGGGCAGGCAGGTGATGGTAATAGAGTCTTGTCTAGGGCTCTGATATACTGGGGAAATCCCAGGGCACACAACCCTGCCACCACCACAAGGGAGTCATGCATGTGGAGCACGCTGTCCACCAGCACATTCTGGAGGGCACTACACACCTCCAAGATGGCCTCCCTGGCAGTGGCCTTTCCCACACCAAACAGGTGTCTGATATACTGCATGCTGGCAGACTTGGCCAGCTTGAATAGGGCGAGGGCCAGGCAGGTGTCTGTGGGGAGGGGCAGCTGCATGTCAGTGTGATGCCACTCCAGATGAAGGCAGAGCTGCTTCAGGAGGTCCCAGAAGTTGGCTCAGGTCATCTGGAATGCCTTCAGCCACTGCTCATCATCCCAGGTGTGCTGAATGACATGCAACCACCAGTCTTGGCTGGCCTGGCAGGTCCAGAGGAGGTGAGGCTGGAGGCCCAGGAGGGTGACAGTGGTCCTGGCAGTGGCATCCTGGAGTCTGTCATCAGTGTTCCTGGTGGGGTCCAGCCAGGTGGATGGAGTGGAAGTGGCAAGTGTGTGGCAGCAGCCCTGGGACAATGCATGGCAGCTTAGCAGGTAGTCGCTGCATATGAGGGAGCAGGGAGAGGTGAGATGGCAATGGGCCAGGTGGCAATCAATATGTTGGGCCAGCAGGGCCAGTGCAGCAGCCAACAGGAGCCTGGGATGCTGGTCAACACTGCCAAGGGCAGGGGCAGAAACAGCCATGACATGGATAGGCAGAGGCAGGGAGGAATGCACTGCTGCGTGCTGTTCCTGTGCTGGGCACGGTGCTCCTGGCCAGGGATGTGGCTCTCCAGACAGCAGTGAGCAGGACTGCCTTTTGAAGAGGGCTGGCAGCTGCTGGCAGCTGCAGCCAGAGCCTGGAGCTCCCCCTGGTAGTGACAAGGGCCCATTGCAGGGACCCGGAAAGCACGAACAGATTGGCAGCAAATCTGCACCCACTTCCCTGCATGTGTAGACACCTACCAGTCACCATTTACTTGCAAGTTATTTACTCACAAGTCTACTGGTGCCACAGGAAATGCATGTGTAGATGCGCCCACTGTAAGTCTGTGAAAACCCTCCAGTATAAAACTATCTCTTGACTACAAGTTATAGAAACTCTGGCAAGAAGAACAGGAAGAACCAAATGCAAAAAGATGCTCAGCCTCTCCAAGTCCCATTCATTTCCGTGGGAGTTTGCATTCACAACCACCAGTGTAGAAAGCAGCTGAGAAATCCTAAAGGACACATCATTAAGGCAGAGCAGAAAAAAAATGCTCTGAAAAGAATGCCAAGAACAGAAGCATCCACTGTGGCTTTATAAGGACCTGCTCAAAGATGTGTGGTTGAAAAAAAACAACCTGAAAATGGAAGGAGGGGAGACAATTCAAAGCAAATCGAGTTACAGCAAAAGGATAATGATGCAATGAGGCAAAATGAGCTAAGGCCTCTAATCAAATCTAATCTACTTTATTGTCCACTTCATCTTAAAGTTCTTTCTTGCCATAAGGTTGTGTATAATTTAATTCCTGTATACCAAACTAAGTGTCACCAGAGTAACAAATGAAAAGTGACCCCTTTTCACAACACAACTGACCACTTCATTTGTGTCCTTCCTTCATATAGAAGCCATTATGGAAGTAGCTCCTTCTGCTGCAGGTTGAAAACTCCTGCCACCTTCTGTCACCTTGCAAAAAAAATTGTTATCCATTTTTGGGTGCCAAGCAAAGTGTTCAAAGTTGCAATTGCCCCTTGACCATATCAATAAAATAAATAGATCTTGGTATCAAATTAACTACCATAAGAGATACTGCACTGTTTTCTTATTAATTTGTTACCGTTAATTTAATGGAATCCTTCTTTTTACTTGAACTTGCTACAAAACCTAGGAGCCTCTGTGACTAAAAGTAGATTCATCTGGACGAGTATAAATTCACAGGTCCTTGATTATAACCTGATTTATACTGGAGCTTGACAACATTGATTCACATAAGCATAACAGGAGTAAAGATAAAGCTTAAGCAAAAATTTTCTAGAACAGAAATATAATCTGAAGCCTTCCCTAGAAGTTAACCATATAATTGGCAGAGAAATAAATATAGGGCTATGAAGCCCATACCATGGGGCTGCTTAGCTGGACTCCCACTATTTCTCTGCTTCTGTTGCCCAGATTTTCTGCTTAGGGAAGGCAGCATCAGCTACAGTAGCAGTAACAGCTTCATCCTCTGTGCAGAGATCCTGGATAAGTAACACTTCCCCTCCCCTTGCCAGCACCCCCAACAGTTATTGGCATACACCTCTCTCTGCCCATCCTAGGTGCTGAATGAGCTCACTACAGCTCTGTGTTGGAGTCATAGCACTAACAACTCTGCTTACCTGAGTGATGCAGAGATAGTGGTATGTCCACCATCTTCTCCCAAATCCTATGTATGTCTAACTGTTTGGAGAAGAAAGTTGGTTTCACAGACCCAAAAAGTCTTTTAAGACTCAGACTTCTGTGGATAGCATGCATCTGGTGCGTTGTACCTCAGACTCCCCTGCTAAAATAGGACTACAGCACTGTTGGAAGCGATGGCCAAAAACTTATCGAATCGAATGCGAAGAGTGTTTATCCCTTAAAACTAAATTTGGCACTGGGTTCAGCATATCCTGGAGCTGACTTTGGCTCTCAAGGGTTCAAACTAGTGTGTGTATTCCTACAATAAGCATGCATTTTATTCCAAATAAAGTAAGCGATAAAAGCAACTTTGATCTAGCTTGTTTAATTGCCATTGCAGAAGTGCCAATGTTTTTGTGCCTTTAGGTTTCTTCAGGAAATGTCACAGCAATACTGAAAAAATGTATTTCATACAGGTGGAGCCCATTCTTCAAGTGAAGAAATGCATAGTGGAGGTGCTCTCACTTGGAAAACATAATATTCTATTTTGCAGTCACCTGTGACAAGTTGAATTATGCCAAACTGTTTCAGAGTACAGAGGAGACTGAGAGGAAATTCCGAGCAAAAGGTAAAATGTCCCAAAGCAAGACTGTGTCAGATAAGCAAGGATCATTTGATCTCAGGCAATATTGTTAGGAGGTGCCATAAAAGCTTTTCTAAGTTAAATGATCTGGTTAGTGGATGCTGCTGCTTAAGTTTAACACACGTAAAAATGTTGCTAATCATAATTAGCCCTCTGGCACATCTGTCTAGATTCTCATCTCACACCTAATAATAATTTGACAAGTTAGAGAAGGATAGTGACTAAGCTATGAAAGCTTCCATGTTTTAATGAGTTTGGCTCTAACTGGTTTATCTTAAATTAGTTTTTATTAGGGCTGTGCAAGTCGGCAGGGATCCGATCCAGCTCCAGATCTGTCTGCTTCAGATGGCCGTGATCTGATCCAGAGCTCTGGACCGGGTTTCTGCCTCAATCCGGCCGAAGCAGCTCTGAAGCTTCGGAGCCGTCTCGGAGATCCAGCTGTAGGGTATAATGGGGAATCAATGGAAGATCTATAACTTGTTGTTTTTTGTATGAATTGGATGAAACTTGTAGGGATGGTAGCCTCTGCTAAAAGTATCAATCCTTCTAAGTTTCAAGAAGATCATTGCAGGGGTTTGGGGGGACCTGTACCCCAACTTCTTGAAAGCAAAGCTCCTGTCACATCTATGTGTTACAACACAGGGAGCTGAAAACTGCAGGGCTGGTAGCTCTTGCCAAGGCCATAAAGTCTGCCAAGCTTCAAGAAGATTGGTGCAGGGGTTTGGGGGGACCTGTACCCCAACTTCTTGAAAGCAAAGCTCCTGTCACATCTATGTGTTACAACACAGGGAGCTGAAAACTGCAGGGGTGGTGGCTCTTACCGAGGCCACAATGCCTGCCAGCTGTATGCATCCTAGAGCATGCCTGAGTGAGTGCTGGCCCCTGCCAGGCCGTGAAGCCTGCCTGCCAGCTGTGTGTGTCTTGCTGGGGGAGTCTGTCTTTTGGGGCCCTGCACCCCAAGCTGCTGGCAGGCAAAACTCACGATGTGGGTTGGTGACACTGTGTGTGTGTTAAGGTGCACCCTTCCTGGTGCTGGGGCCTCTGCACAACATGGCAGTGTGGTCCACTGAGGCCTCCTCCTCCCCTACAGCCTCATACCCGGTCCTCCACTTTACGTGACAACAGGTACAATAACTTAGCTGGCTCAACACCAGTAGCAGCGTCAAAGGTACCCATATGGAACTGTCACCGAGCCTATCATTCTATTATAAATGAATTGACAGCAAGAAGTAAAGATGTTGTGTTGTGTTGGACACATGATGCTATTCATGGGGTGTGATGGCTTATCTTGTGTTTTTATGTCTATACGTGTATTATGAAAAAAAAGGAGTATTTCAGAAAAATGTATCTTTGGAAGCTTTAGGGTTGAAAATCCCTTTGTCAGGCTGAGGAAGTACCTGCAGTTGGTCCTGGATGGAAGGACTAGTAAAGAAGCCAGAGGCTGGCCTGGCATGCAATGCAGGCAAGCAAGCCAGTCAGTAAAAATGGAAATGGAGGCATCAGGGGGTGAGGGACAGGCTGGGGTGGGGGTACAGGGGAAAGGGGATGTAGTGGCGCAGGTAAAAGTGCAGAGTTTCCTGGGGTGTCAGATGTCCGGTTGGTTGCAGTGTGCCAGAACTTCACTATGTATATTGAGTCCATGAGTTACTGTACCAACTACCTAGGAGGCTGATGAAATGCAGTTCATAGGCCCAGCACTGAAAAGTGGTTTGTACATTCAAACAAGCACCTAACCTCATCACCAGAACTGAAGCCAACTTCCTACAGCTCAAAACACAAAACCTGCCAACTATCTCCAGTATCCCCACAAACTGCACACCAGAATCTATCAAAGACAACAAAACCCAACTACCTGTGGGGGCACATTCCTCACCAAAAATACACTCTGCCTCCAGTCTCTCAGGCCTGATCCTGAGAGGGAACAAATTACAATGCAAACCACTTTTCCTGGGCAGTGGGTACAGAAAGTCATGGACTCCATATACATAGTGGAATTCTGGCACACTACGATCTGCCGGACATCTGACACCCCAGGCACTTCTGCACTTTCACCTGAGCTGCTACATCCTCTTCCCCCCACCCCCCACCCCAGCCTGTCCCTCCCACCTGATGCCTCCATATTCATTTTCACTGACTGGCTTTCTTGCCTGCATTGTGGGCCAGGCCAGGCTCTGGCTTCTTTACTATTCCTTCCATCCAGGACCAACTGCAGGTACTTCCTGAGCCTGACAAAGGGGTCTTCAACCCTAAAGCTGGCATCCCGGGCAGCTAAGCTGAGCTCAATGGGAGCCTCACCATTGCACTGTAACCAGCAAGCATCAGGCCTATCAAAGACATGGCAGGTCTGGGTGTTCCCCAACCAGGACTTTGTGTATGCATGCATTAGCTGGAGGTTATGGCAGCTCCTCCCTGCCTTTCACCAGGAGATAATTGGTCCTGGCATTTATAGGGCTGCCACACTGCCAGCAGTCCCACCAGCCCTCCCTACCCTGGCACGATGCAGTTTTAGTGGTCATGCCAGGACCTGGGGCCTCCTCCTTCCCCATAGCCCCAATCCCATACCTCCAAGTTCATCCTGGAAGTGTAATGAGCTCAGCAGGGACATGTTCTTCCCCTGCTGGCTGGTGATTCAGTTAGTGCCCCCTCCAGCTGAGAGCGGGGCATTACTTGGCTTTTCAAAACCTCCAAAAAGGAAATTGGTGCAGATAGAGTGAGGAGGCTGGCACTCAGTCAGTCTGCAGGTGGAGCTTGGGGAACCCCAGCAGTGGGAGGTTCACCTTTAGGAACACCAGCTGCTCCACCAATGTAGGATCCAAGCAGGTGTGGTGGGGTGTCACAACATCCCCAGCAATGCTGAACACCCTCTTGCTTGGAACACTAGTTGGTAGATAGGACAGGTGTTGCCGGGCAACCGTGGCTAGATCCTGCCACATCTGGCTGTGGCTTTTCCCCTCGAA
>NW_005842057.1:15316-29878 GCF_000455745.1 Alligator sinensis
GGTGATGCAGTTAGTGCCCCCTTCAGCTGACAGCAGGGCATTACTTGGCTTTTCAAAACCTCCAAAAAGGAAATTGGTGCAGATGGAGTGAGGAGGGGTGGCTCTCAGTCCGTCTGCAGGTGGAGCTTGGGGAACCCCAGCAGTGGGAGGTTCACTTTTAGGAACACCAGCTGCTCCACCAACGTAGGATCCAAGCAGGTGTGGTGGGATGTCACAACATCCCCAGCAATGCTGAACACCCTCTCGCTTAGAACACTAGTTAGTGGACAGGACAGGTGTTGCCAGGCAACCATGACCAGATCCTGCCACATCTGGCTCTGGGTTGCCCAGTAGGCCAAGGGTCACATTCCAGTGGCTCCACATCCTCAGCAAGATATGCAGCCACCAAAGCCTCATCACTACCTGGCCAAGGCTGGGGTCTGGTGCATTTGGACCCCAGCATTGAAGCCATGCCCATGGCCCACACTGGCAGTGGCTGGTGTGGAGGAGACTGGCTGGTGCTGGTGCTGGTGCTGAGAGTGTTGGCATGGGAAAGAGGATCCCCCTCTTTCACATCCCCTGGCCTCTGCACTTAGGCCTCCCTGACTTTGTTCACCAACACCTGTGTCCAGTGATCAAGGGTTTGGGGGCTGCCAGTGCACATGCTGCCCTTCACCCTCGGGTCGCACATGCCCGCCATCATGTGGATCGTACTGGACTGCAAGGGATCTAACCATCTCCTGATGCCCTCCTTCAGCTGCCTCACCAGTGCCTGCACATCTGGAGACAGTGGCCTGGCCCAGGCAGGAATATTGATCCCCTGGAAATTCTCCATTTGGTTCTCCAATTCCCTCACTAGGGGGATCACCTGGCTGAGGAGGGCATCACCAGTGCTAAGGGTCTCGGTGGCCTTGAGGACCACCAACATCTGGGAGATGGTACCCCACTCAGCTCTGTTCAGGGGTGCACTGATCCCTATCTCCCCAAGCAAGGCCATCTCATGGATGGCCTTCTGTTGCTCCCCCAGCCTCTCGATCATCAGGTACATGGAGTTCCACTGAGTGTCCACACCCTGCATGATTCTGTGCTGCAAGATGCTGAGCTCTGCCTGTTTCTTCTGCAGCATCTTGCCCACCTTGATGCTGCAGTGGAAGTAGCCCGCCACAGAAGATATTGTTTTCCTGCATTTCGAAATCAGCTGGCTTGTAGCAGTACTGGTGGTGGCACCGTCACCAGCAACCCTGTCCCCCTCCAAGGCATCCTTCACTATTAGGTGCAGTCTGTGTGCCACACTGCAGATGTCAACAAAGTTGGCATCATGGTCAGCCTTCACCATATTGGCCCCATTGTCAGTGACCATGAACCCATGAGTGAGCTCGGCCTGCCCAACAAGCCCCCCCGGCCCCATGCGGTTCATGGCCCCCATGATCTCCCTTGCCGTGTGGGACTCATCCAGCGCCTCGGCTTGCAGTAGAGCCCACCAACGGCCTTACTGGTTGCACCAGTGCCCCGTGAGGGAGAAGTAGGCATGATTGCCACCCCAGCTGCTCCAGATGTTGGAGGTGAAGTGCAAGGCTACCTGCGGCCCTGTCCTGCACAGCTCCTCCCTCAAGTACTCCCTGCATGCCTAATACAGGGAAGGCACCATCGCCCTGCTAAAGGTGGTGCATGCGGGCACTTTGCAAAATGGGGCCAGAAGTGCTACAAACCACCTGAACCCTGGTTGGTCAACTAGGGAGAAGGGCTGGCTATCCAGAGCAAGCATCTCCCCAGTGCTCTGGGTGATCTTGTGCACCTTGGGAATGAGCCCCCCTTTCTGTCCACCTTTCCCTCACTGGTCCAGGGTGGTCTGCCTCTGCTTTGTGGGTAAGGGGACTTTGGAGCGAGTGGGGGACTTCCCTTTCAGCACACTTGCACCGGTGCCAGGCTGAGCAGCAGAAAGAAGGGCAAGGGGGTGGTGCCTCCTTAGATGCAGCAGCATGGCCATGGTGGAGAAGTGTCTCACATCCTTGCCACGGCACATGTGCCTTTGGCAGTGCTGGCAGATGACAAACTTGGGATCATCTGCCACCTCAAAATGATCCCACACTACACTACTCTTCCGCTTCTGGGTTGAGGGCAAGGATCCTGCCTTTTCCCCCTTCTCAGCAGGCTGAGGCTGAAGAGCAGGAGGAGCTGCCTCAGCTGAGCCACTTGCGTCCACAACCCCAGCATCCTCTGAGGTGCTGCTTTCTGGAGGAGACCTGGGTCTAGGGGAAACATGAAGGGTGTGGAGCAGTAACTCTGATTCCCCCTCAGTCCCCAGAATTGCCTGAGCCAGTGTGCTCAGCATCCCTGGTTCCAGCTCCAGCTCCTCTCACTGGCTACCTACAGACATCAGTATTCCCCTCAAGATCCCCCTCCCTCCCCGATTCCCACTCTCCGCCCCTGCTCCGCTCCCCTTCCCTCTTCTAATTGTCTCAAAATGGCCAAAGTGGCTCCAAAGCATCCGAAGAGGGTCCAAAGCACTTCAGATGCTCCCGACCCACTCTGGACACCATTGCTGGTATCCCACTTTGACCCAGAAGTGCCGCTTCGGATGCCAAAGTATCCGAAGCGGGTCCGGATCTGAAGCAGGATCCGAAGACTTGCACAGTCCTAGTTTTTATATCAGTTTATTTAGATGGGTAGTTTCCCCTCCTCCCTTGGGCATTTTAATTTCATTTTAAGAGTGGCTTGTATTGATTTAGTTTAGGTTTGTTCCCAATTGAAAAAACACTCTTCAAACTGAACAAAAAGAATCTACTATGGAAGTTGACCTAGTTAACCTGTGGCAATTTAAAGTCATATTCTCAGGTTAAGATAAAGCAATTTGTTTCATGGATGGATTGCTTTGGGCAGGTGCATGAGACCCAAAAGACAGTACCTACTGTTTTCATTGGTCTTTTTAATCAAATTCTATCAACTGAAATGATATCATTGCAAGAAGCACCGCATGCCTCCATGCCCTGGGTATAGGTAGAGCATGAGGCAGCACTGGATGCTACGCTGCCATTGCCAATGACAGCCAGTCACCAGTTGCAGCCCAGGACTGCTGCCCCAGTTGCTCAGTTATGTTACTGCTACTGTAAACTACTGAACAGAGTCAACAACCCCCAAAATGGATTATTCTATGACAAACAAAAAGAGTTATTCTGACATTGAACAACAGACTTCCTTAAAAAAAGAAAGCAATATTGTTCCTACTGTTTTCCTCTACTCCGTTTCACACCAGATACAAGTCTATGATCTTCCCCAGTTTGCTAGCTTTCTACTACGGTTTCAAAGGAATAATACACATGTTTTACTAGTGTCTGTCTTGTAATATTAGTGATCCTACTTAACTAAAATTGCATATATGCAACCCCCATAAAAATGTGACCATTCTCTAAGAGGCTCAGAGACACTTGGAAAAGGGTGCAGAAATATTATGATCATCCCTTAATACTCAACATTCTGCCAACAGCTACTGATGAGTGAATTCATTCATATGAATAATCTATCTCTTGGTGATGTCACATTGACAAGATCAGTAAATACTAGTTTCAGCAATGTACTGTTCAAAGAGATCAGACACATTGAAATGCTAAGTGTAATTTGTAAATCATATCCAGATGGTTTGATGGTGTGATACAAATGTTTTATTTTTGCTGGAATAATATTGTGTCATCTATAATCCATCTGGCAACGGAACAAGTATGTGGTCATTAATTCTGATACCACACATGGAAGATTAGATCAAGGCTCTGTATTTTCCAAAATTTCAAAACGATGGACCCGTTTCTTTGTTCTCCAAACCTCTGAGAGATAGTTGAGGAATCTAATAGATTTAAAGAATAATTCTGGGTTTAAATGGAGCTAATGTTTCTATTACTGCTGCTACATTCTGTTCCTATATCCAAGGTGAATTGGGACAATACTTTATATCAGCTGTGCAAACCATTTCCAACTTACAGCAGATTTTGCTTTCATTATTTTCTTTGTGTGCATGGAAGACAGGAAAGGGGGTAGAGGGAGAGGGGGGGAAAAAATCACTTTTTTCTGGACTTATTTTTTACCATTTAAGTCTATTGTTGAAAGTTTGTTTTTTCCACTTCCACAAAACACCTCAGATTATTATCTTGTGTAACCCTGGTGGTGGTGCTAACCACAGCCACATCCACATTTTTGGGATCCTGGGGTGCCAATAGGTCTCAGTCTACTCCCACTCCATCTACAGGCTGGGAGCACCACTCATTGGAGTGCTCTCTCTCCCATGGTCCTCCCCACACCAAACCATGCACTAAATAACCATTTACAATAATGTATTATTTACAATAATAACTGAGAGATTGACAAATTTGACATCCCATAAATAACAAACAATATATTTTGAATGAGCTCAATAATAATCTAGACCAGCAGATAAAGCAAATACTGTATTTTCGTGCATATATCCCATGGATGATGCACAATTTTACAACAACAAAAAAAAAAAGAAGGTTGCAGACAATTCAAGGGTGCAGGCTATGCAGGCGACTCCAAGCCAAGCGGTGCCTCCCTGCTGGGCCTGGGCAGGCCGGGCTGCGCTGCCAGTGGCAGCTCAGGTGGGCTGGGGGGCCCAGGTGGGGCCTCACCCAGGGGCACCACTGCCGTGGCCACCGACTGCCGGGACATGTTGTGGACCCCCAGCGGCACCTCCCCATTGGGCCCGGGTGGGCCAGGCTGTGCTGCCACTGCCACAGTGGCCAGGATGTGGGGTGGCAGCGTGGGTGGGCTTTACTCTCTGGAATGCTGCAGTGGAATGAAGGCTGGCTTAGCAGAGCAGAGCTCCCAGGAGACTTAACAATGCAGGCTGCATCCTCCGCAGCCTATTATCACAGCAAAAAATTGCATTTTTGAAAAATAGTCCGTGTATAGTCCGCAGCCGTGGCTGGGGTACATGGGTGCAGTCTATACACGGGCTTTTTTTCGAAAATGCAATTTTCTGCAGGTTATACATAGGTGTGGGTTATATCCGTGTGCGGGCTATATGCGTGAAAATACAGTACTTATCATATAACAAAAATTATTATGTTATCAATTTTACCACTCAGGCAACTTATAACAGGTATATACACTTAATCAGTCAGCTCTCCACAAAAATCACTGCCTGCAGCAATGTATCCCACTGTGCAGTGGCTGCAGCAGAGCCCCCGGGAACGGTGCTCGCTCTGCCTCAGAAGAGGGGTGGCAATGCCATCATCTGGACAGAAGATGAGGGTGCCTGTCAGGACCTCAGGTGTGGCTGCTGCAAAGACCAGGGCTTCTTCCCTTTTCTAGTGTTTTCTGGGTGCCTGCAATCAATCACACCATTCCCCAGACACTTCCCAAGGCAGCTCCCCTGTGTTTGGTATGGAGTACCTCTTCTCAGCTGTACTTTATTGAGCTCTCTGCTGGAGCTCCCACACAGCCATGCTTCCCTGCTGCTTTCTCTAGCTCTCCCAGACAACCTTCTCTGGGAACCCCTGTCCCTGATTCCCTCCCAGTGACTCCCTGCACCTAGGGATCTTAAGAGTGGGGAGGGGAGCCCATTTGCACAACCCCTCCTCCTTTAGTAAAGGTTACTAGGCAATCCTCTCATTAGCTGGTGGCTCCTCTGCCCTCAGTAGAAGCAGCCCTTCTCAGCACAGCTTCAGCTACCCTCTTCCCAGCTAATTTCCAGTTTTATTCCTGTGCTTCCTGCCTTGGAGTTACAGCTGTCCAATCAGGTGTATGCATTCTGTGTGCACAGTCTGCTGCAGATCCTTGTCCCAAGAGTGCAAACACCCTGATTGAGCTTGCAAGCTCTGAGGAAACCCTCAGCACCTTTACACTTTCTATAATGAATAATCCATTCCCTTGCACTTTTATAGTTCTCTTTTACCCCTGAACTGGTCCACAATATCATATAAACCAACAAATGCAGAAGTTGACGAAGACTATTCAAACCCACTTAAAACCACTCTATGTCAGATTGTGTACCTTACAAGAATCACCTTTGACTTCAATATAACTATACCCCTAGGAGTAGATGCTCACCAGTAAGAAGTTGATAATCTAGCCCTGCATTAGAAAATTCCATTAGGCTGCTTCCCAGTTTGAGTTATGTTAACATCACAAACAAGATTCTGCTTATAGTAACTGAGAAAAAGTGTCTGTATTAATAAGCCTATCCCGTTCAAAAGTAGACCCTAGATTCCTGTAATGCCTATCGAAACATTTAGTGAAATCTTATCATTGCAATATCTAAAGAGCTGCTATACTGATACCATAAGAGGTCTTAGCCAAAGCACAAACATAATCACAGAAAAGTTAAATTTCAGACTTAAACTGTTTGGGCTTTTTATATAATAAAATGACCTGACCATTTCTTAATATAGTTTTGGTTCTGAAATATAAACTAATAGCAGCTTCAGGGACTTTCATATCATATTGATACTAAGCCCTAATTATTTTATAAGCATTTTATTATTAAAATATCTATATATTTATATAATGGCTAATTCTGTATGGTAAAAGTATCTATTTTCATTAATGCACAGAAGATTAACTTGTGAAAAGTACCATCAGCAAAGAGATTTTGACAAATCCCTCGTGTATCAATAAAGAAATTCCTGCAAACAAGCAAATACTTAATTTCAGGGTAGTACCATCAATGACAGTACAGGATCAGGGTTTGGATGATTAATAATACAAATAATACCTTTTTTGTTTTGGTGTAGGGATCCTTGTGTGTTATCAGACCTAATATAAGGTGAGATAGTTCGTCCTTTCCTTCAATTTCCCAATGTATTAGTTAACACAAAACAGGAAACCTCAAAGATTGGAATTAAAATAGAAAGGCAGATGTTTTTAATGTTATAAAATATATGACTTACTAATTATTAGTTTAGATGTTCAGATTAGTTAATTTTGAAGTATCCCATTGAAGTATCTTTCAATGAAAGATTTCCTGTTTAGAATCATTCCCACCCTATAGTCATGATTTTATGCCAGGGAGAGCCCCAATTTCACACTCTAACCAGTCAGTCTGACAGCTTTATTTTTAAATGCCTTCTTATAATAGTATTTATAGCTCTTCTTTGATTAAACATTTTTCTTTAATGCCTTTTGAGAATTTCTGCTACTGTCTGGTCGTGTTTTGGAATAAAAGATAAAAGCAACCTACAGAAAGAAGAAAATCAATTTGTTATCTTACTATGTGGCTATAACTTCACCACTTCATGAAAAGAAATGTATTTGTCTGTTGCTTTTGAAATAGAATACAGATGGACTGGCACAAAAGTTACTTTAAAAAAAAATCAACCTATGGGATATTGCATTGGCTTACTTATATAAATCTGTGTGTCACAGGATTTTTATACTATAACTATAGATGTGTAGTTTATTGGCTATAATTTAGCTCTATCCATCACCCTAGGTTCTTTCCTGAATGTTTATATCTCCCTCAGCCACATTAAATCCACATATCTATCACTGTACATAACAGGAGATTCTAAAAAGAAAACAGTCTCAGTTCTATAGAGTCCAGAAATTATGCAACTAATAGAAACATACATACCCATAATCCTGCAATCAAAGGATTAATTATTTGGCCCATACTGTCCTAACATATGAAACCTGATCAGTGCTTATAGAAAATATAATAATTAAAAATAACTCTAGCATCATTAGTGGTAGCCATATATCTATTATATCTTCCAGTAACCCAAGATCACAAATGAATTGTGTGAAGGACTACAAAAAAATCAGATAAAAAACAATCCCTGTTATTCCTGTGTTACTGATAAGGCACAGAACAAATGGGTCTAAAACCCACAGTAAGGGGCAATATAGCCATCCACATCTGCAGCTAAAACTCCTAGAAACATTAATCCACAGATGGGTAAAATGCCTTCATAAGTAAAGGATGCAGTCTGTGTCTTTGTGCATAGGCATTATGAATTTGCCTAATGGCTGGAGCTAGCTGTGACAGTGTTAGATTTAGCCTAAGAGTCTTTGTAATGTAATACAAGACTGTGTTTCTAGCAAAACTAATTATCTTGGGTACAGCACCACACTAACAAAGGTGTACTGCTTCCAGTTCTGGATTTCTGCATACTCCTACCTGGCACTGAATAGATGTGCCTTGTTTAGGAAATCCTCATAACTTTTATCCATGCAAAGATACTTCATGCACTCTCAGCATTGCCCTGGTATATGGGTATGTAGCCCCTCTTTCTGTATCTTTCAATATATATGAGAGTGAGACTTTTAACTGCAGGTATGGATGTCTATATTGCCCCTACCATGGTTTTTGAGACCCAAAGGTTGTTCTACAAACACATTACATGGATATATTTTATTTATGTATCCTAAGCACTTCCACGGGTATTAAGTTATAGGAAATCTAACATGCTCTTTTATCATATTGAGGAAAATTGTTCCCTCCCAGCTTAATGAAAAAATGTAATCAAGGGGGAAAATCAGCAGGCTTCATTATTTTCATGAATCTGATTCTGTCAACTTGCAGCATAGGCAACTGGTAGCGGGTGCACGTGCGCCCCCACAAAGGGGCCGGTGCCTCCCCTGAAAGCCAACACAGATGCTGTAGGTAGGGCTAGTGCCCTACCTGACAGCTGCCACTGTCGGCGGCTTCTGCAGGTGCCCCTCAGATTCAGGAAGCACCAGTCACTCATGACTTGCAGGAACAGAGCTAGGCCCTTTGCATATTAGTCAGTAAAAGCAAACATTATCCCCTAATGTGAAAGATTACTAGCAGCATGAAAGAGGAAGAAAGAACAGTCCTGTAATTACATGTATCACACTTGCCTGCAGAATGCTTTATTCCAATCTGGTGGTACAGTCCAGTAGTAAATTATTTCCCTTTTCAACTATGAAGCAAGATAGAAGCCAGAAAGGAATTGTGCCTCACAGGAACATGTCTGAGTCAAAAAAAAAATCCAAGTTAGCCCTACAGTGGTGCAGGTTATATACCACCTGCTGCTCACAATTGTACTTAAAAATACATTCAAGCTGAGTCAAGATGAACTAATCTTACTAGTCCAAACTAAGATGCCTATATATCACTTAACACAGTTTGGTATACATTCTGTCAAAGGAATCCTTTATTAAGCTTAAGTGGTGAACTGATATGTCATAAATAAGAAGAGTATAGGCCTACCAGAGGTAGATAATGTCCATTGAAAATAACTTGCTATGAAGCTACTCTACTCTTGCCAGTATTCCTCAGGAAGTCTGGTATTATTGCAAAGCCAGATAGATCATGATCTAAATGAGTGACTTGATACCTACAAAAAATTACAGGTGGCTTTTCACAGTATCAGTGCAGTGTGTTAATAAATCAGACTTCAGTAGAGAGCTTATTTGCTGATTATGGGGACATAATCTGCTCACATATATACCTCATTTCAGAAGTTATTAGGGTGTCAAGGAGCATGGAATTTAGATGCTAACATTTTTAAAGTCTCTTCTGGTCTATAAGCTGTAATCAAACAATAAAACACAAAAGTAGTTCATTTATGTATATAAAATTATGCACTTCACTTTTGTAGTTCAGGTCAAATACAGTTTTAAATACATTTTAATAAATTGTGGGCCTAGACTGTATAGCTCCTAATAAATCAATTTGGTATATACTAACAAAGCTTCAAGTCCACTGGGTGTCTACATGAGACGTGTTACTGCGCAGATCCCTAATTTACTGCACAGTAAGTGCGTGCATCTACATGTGTGTGTACTTACTGTGGAGCAAAATCCCTTAATCATCATTAAATTTGCTACCTGAAATGCAGGTAGCAAATTTAAGCGCAATTCATAACTGCGCAGTAACGTACATGTAGATACAACCTGGCAGCAAATTTGCTTCTGGGTCTGCCCAGTCACTAGGGGGCCAGCTTGAAGCCAGGCCCTGGGCTACTGGCTGGGAGCCGATTTTACTTCGGAAGTCTCTATGGCAAACCCTGGCTACAGGCTATAAAAACCTGCAGCCATTTTGTGTCCTGAGGTACACATCACAGGCAGCCTGAGGGCACCGCAGGCCCTGTGTGCCCACCTGGGCAAGCCACAACTTAGCTGTTTCTGCCTTCCTGGAGCTATGTATTCCTGTGTGGCCCTGCACAGTCTTGCGGTTCCCCCGGGCACTGCTGTCAGGCAGGTGGGTGCAGATCAGTCGCTGCAGGCTGCTGCAGCCCATGGCCAGACCTGCCAGCCCACAGGGCTGCCTGCAGGCTGCTTCTGACAGCAGGGCCAGGGCCACCTGCCTGCTGCAGACCCCCAGCAGCCTGCCCTGTGCATGCAGCTGCTGTAGGGCATAGACTCTGCTGCAAGGCTGCCAGTCCTGTGCTGTGCTGCTGCAACAACTGCCCAGCGTGGACAACAGTGGGACAGCTGCGCGGGGGCCCAGAGAGCCAGCAGCAGGACCCATGATGAACTCATCCTCCTCATCCAGGCCCACCCTTGCCTGCATGCATACACCCATGCCCTCCACCCAGAACACCAGCTGGAGACAGGAGAAAGTTGCTGACCTCATGGCACTCGAGTGATGCAGAGGTGCTGCAGCAATTGGAGCAGGGAAGTCTCTCAAACACACACATTTATGAGGGCCTGTCAGGTGGGATGCAGGAGTCAGAGCAGTTCTGGTAGGTGTAGTAGTGCCACATAAAAGGTCAATGCCTTGTGGGCACAGTGGGTCACCATGAATGACCACAATCTTCAGTCCAGCCATGCCCACAAGACAATGGCCTTTATGTGACAGCTGACCAGCACTTTGGCACCTCAGACCCTAAGCCACAACCATGCAATCTTTACCAGCATGTATGGCCTTGCCAAGTAGCCACCCTGCCTTGATCCCTCTGGTGACACGTCACAAGAGGAGGGAATGTTCAGCACCCTGTCCCACCCAGCTCCCCAGCTGTTAAGTCCATGAGCACTTCAGGGAGCCCTGTCCAGCTTAAGGAGTGCCTACCTCAGCTGCTGTGAATCTCTAGGTCCTACCATGAGGACTGGCTGGTAATGTAACCACTGGCAATCAGCAGTGCCAGCTCCTCTCCAGGGGTCCCCCTGGACAGGCACCTGAATACCGTGAACCACAGGCCCAGGACACTGGATGCAGCTGCATGCCATCAACAATGGGGAGGACCATGCTGACCAGCCAGCCACACCAGCCCCAGACACTTGGCAAGCCCCACACTAGAGAGAGGGCCCGCCTAACCCCTGCCCCTGCTCCTAGCCCCAGCCACTGCCTCTGCCCCCTAGCCCTTCCTGGCCTGCCCACACTCCCCTGGCCCTGGGCTCCCCCTCCCCCCCATAGCACAAAGAGAGGCAGGACACAGTTCAAAATTTTGAGCAGCCTGTGGCCTGACAGCTAGGTGGTCACAGGCTTTCTACCCCCCAAGGAATGCAGCAATGCTGGTGGTGATGTCTTCCTCAGTAGCAGGAAGCAGGGATGTGTAGTGTTGCCACTGGCAGAGCTCCAGGCAGCAGCAGAGGTTCCAGGGCATCCTGGGCTTGTCCCCCATGCCATTATAGCTAATGGTCCCATACTGCATGCACAGGTTCACCTGGGGCACAAGGAGGATCAGCAGCAGCTTGTTGTAATGGGTTGGGCACCCCTAAACCTACACAAACAGTTCATCGCACACTGGCTGGGGTATGCACAGCAGGGGCACACTCAGAGCACAGTGCAGCAGTGTGGAGGGTGGGGAGGGGAGTGCACAGCCTCTGGGCACCTCAGAGAAGAACCCTGTGGGAAGGGCGAGGGCACTGGAAGCTCCTCATCCCAGTTGTCTGGGAGCCCTGTGTACCTTAAGTCCAGGCACCATGGACTGGGTGGCAGTACAGCAGGGAAGATGGCCTACAGAGGGGGAGGGGGGAAGTGAGGTCCTGAAGCATGGCAGCAGATGCTGCCAGGAGCCTGGCCTGTCCTGCATGGGGAAGGGGCAGGGGAGGCAGGCTGGGCAGGGTCCCCAATAATCAGGGGCAGGAGCATGATGCTGCCAAGCTGTAGGTCCGGTGCTCCTGGAGTGAAGCAGCTGCTCTCTACCAGTCCCACAAGGACAGAATTCCTAAAGACATGGGCATCATGTGCAGTGCCCACCTGTAACAGGATTCCATCCCCAGAGACATTTGAGAATGCCTGGAGGCACCCCCCAAGTTCCACTTTACTTTAAATTTTCTTCCAGAACAGACTCCCCTTCAGTCGCCTGCCACAACTTGTTACTTTGGGTTCTTAAAAGGGAGGCTGCCTCAGGGCTTCCTGGATCTGGTCTTGGTTCTCAAACACTTGGAGGTGATGAGCTCCTGTCTGAAGGGCTATTTGCATGACTCCAACCTCCAATTATCATGCCCCATGCCTTGCAGGTGTCATTTGCATCATCTGTTCACTCTGTTAGAGTCTCAGCCAATACAGCTTCTGCCCCTTTTATCTAGTTAAGCCATTCAGCTCAGACCCAATACATTGGGACTGGTTTTGAGACACTCCTCTCTGGGCCCCTGGCCCTGCATAGCTGCACTTCTGTGGTGCCAGGCTCTCCAGCCCCTGTAGCTGCACCCCTATGGTGCTGGGCTTCCTAGCATCTGTAGCTGCTCCCCTGTGGGCACTAATGAAGCCTCCACCTCCCCTACAGCTTCAGCCACAAGCCATCAGTTTATACTGCAACATAAACACTAAGCCCCTGGGCTATAACAATGAAAAAAATTAATAGGGGTATTTAGCTTGCTTACCCATGGCTCCATGTCTCTAGGTCACTCTGCTTAGTTCTCTCACTTGTAGGGATGCTTCTTAGAGCCTTCAAGAGTCCACTCTTTGCCACAGCCTGGGCTGGGCCCTGTGGCTAGGTCAGCCCAGAGTTTATATAGCTCTCATCTAAGCTTTCACCCAGTCATGTGACATCCCCAGTCAGCTGACTGGCCTGCAGGGCTATCCTTTAACACCTGCTCTGCTGGCAGGCTGTGCTCTACAGACTCTGGTCCATGTGCCCTGGGGGTCTATAATATGAACATGCCCTGGTGGTCTACAATGGCCTGTAGGAACATGGAGTGAACATGCCTTGTGGCTATAATAAGGGTGATCTCCATTTCGGGGGGGGGGGGCAGGTGAGAAATATGTGGGTCCTGTCCAGAGCCCCAATACACAGGGGGAACCTCAGTGCATGGAAACCTTCCACTACCACCTCGGGGTCAGGGATACTAAGGACGGTGTCTGCCAGCACATCCTGGAGTGCTCCACACACCTCCAGGATGGCCTTCCTGGTGGTGGCCTTGCCCATGCCAAGGAGGTGACCCCATACTAGTGGCTGATGAGTGTGATCAGCTTAAGCAGCATCAGGGCCAGGCAGGTGTTGGCAGGGAGGGCTGGGTGCATGCCAGTGACCTGAGACTCCAGGTGATGCCAGAACTGCTGGAGCAGATCCCTAAAGGTGGCCTCAGTGAGCCAGAAGGTGTCCACCCACTGCTCATCATCCCAGTTCTGCTGGACTAGGTGCTGCCACCAGTGCTGGCTGACATGGCAGGCCCAGAGAAGGTGGGGCTGGAGGCACAGGAGGGCAATGGCAACCATGGAGGTGGCTTCCTGGAGCCCTTCATTGGCATCCCCAGCAGCAGCAGCAGCTGTACAGCAATGTGCTGCAGTTGGGCAGGAGGTGGCTGGTTGTGAGGTAAACTGGGGGTGTGAGATGCCATGGGCTATCTGTCAGTCAGCCTGGCGGGTCAACAGGGTAATTGAGGTGACCAGCAGGATCTGGGGATGCTGTCTCTCGCTGCCAGGGCCAGGGGCTGAGGCAGCCATAGCACAGAGAGTCAGAGTGGGCATGAAGAAAGCGGCCGCATGCTGCCTCAATGCTTCTCATGCTGCATTGAGCACAGGAAGTGGCTGCCCAGAAAGCAAAGGGCAGAGCTGTGTTTTAAAGATGGCTGCCAGGTGCTGTCAGCTGTAGCCAGAGTCTGGAGTTGCCCCCAGTGGCTGCAGAGGTGCACTGACTGCAGGGATGCAGAGACCTGGCAGCAAATCTTTTGCCTAATCCTTGCATGTGTAGACATCTAGCCAAACTTGCTTACTGCACAGTAAATTTAAGCTCAAGTAAATGCATGTGTAGACCAGCCCACTAAGAATATTATTCAAGGTGATTCATATCACCTAGATATCACCATAGATTCTAGGGTCAGAAGGGACCTTGATAGATCATCGAGTCCGACCCCCTGCATAGGCAGGATAGAGTACTGGGTTTAGATGACCCCAGCTAGATGCATATCTAACCTCCTCTTGAAGACCCCCAGGGTACGGGAGAGCACCACCTCCCTTGGGAGCCCATTCCAGACCTTGGCCACTCCAACTGTGAAGAAGTTCTTCCTAAAGTCTAGTCTAAATCTGCTCCCTGCTAGCTTGTGGCCATTATTTCTTGTAACCCCCGGGGGCGCCTTGGTGAATAAAACCTCATCAATTCCCTTCTGTGCCCCCGTGATGAACTTATAGGCAGCCACAAGGTCGCCTCTCAACCTTGTCTTGAGGAGGCTGAAGAGGTCCAGGTGCCCCAGTCTCTCCTCATAGGGCTTGGCCTGCAAGCCCTT
>NW_005842057.1:29930-52529 GCF_000455745.1 Alligator sinensis
TGATGGCTTCGTCACACTGCTGACTCATGTTCATCTTGGAGTCCACTAGGACTCCAAGATCCCTTTCCACTTCCATTCCACCAAGCAGGTCATTTCCTAGGCAGTAGGTATGCTGGACATTTTTCCTCCCTAGGTGCAGCACTTTGCATTTCTCCTTGTTGAATTGCATTCTGTTGTTTTCTGCCCATATGTCCAACCTGCCCAGGTCTGCTTGTAGTTGTTCCCTGCCCTCCGGTGTGTCCACTTCTCCCCACAGTTTTGTGTCATCCGCAAACTTGGACAGAGTACACTTCACTCCCTCGTCCAAGTCGCTGATGAAGACATTGAACAGCATCAGTCCAAGGACCAAGCCCTGCAGGACCCCACTGCCCACACCCTTCCAGATCGATACCGACCCGTCCACTACAACTCTCTGGGTACGACCCTCTAGCCAATTCGCCACCTACCGGACTGTGTAGTCATCCAAGTCACAGCCTCTTAACTTGTTCACCAGTATGGGGTGGGATACCTTATTGAAGGCCTTCCTGAAGTCTCAGTATATGACGTCAACCCCTACTCCTGCGTCCAGGCGTTTTGTAACCTGGTCATAAAAAGAGACTAGATTAGTCAGGCATGATCTACCTGCTAAAAACCCGTGCTGGTTTCCCCTCAGCATAATTTGTCCTGCCGGGCTTTCGCAAATGTGAGCCTTGATAATTTTTTCAAAGACTTTGCCAAGGATGGAGGTGAGACTGACTGGCCTATAGTTACCCGGGTCCTCCTTCCTCCCCTTCTTGAAAATGGGGACCACATTGGCCCTTTTCCAGTCCTCCGGGACCCGTGCACCACGACTGTTCAAATATTCCCGCCAGTGGCTGTGCAATGACGTCAGCGAGGGCCTTCAGTACCCTTAGATGGAGCTCATCTGGGCCTGCTGACTTAAAGGCATCCAGTTCCTCCAAGTGACTCTGCACCATCTCAGGGTCTACGCATGGTAATCTGGCGCCATTATTGTCAATCTGATTATTGTCAGATCAGTGAAATTGACAAGAATGATCAGTGAAATTGACAGTCAGATCAGTGAAATGTCCTGCTAGCATATCCTTGGAGGTGTTTTTTTTGTTTGTTTGTTTTTTATATTAATGTAGATATTTTATCCAATCAGTTCTGAAATCAAGTGGTACAGTCTATTTTTAAAAGAAGTTTAATAAAAAATCTGTAAAAGCATATGTTTAATTTCTTTCCAGAAATATTCTCTTCTTTGCTGCTAACAGATGGATAGTAGGAACCTTTAATTTAGGACATTTTTTCCTGTCTATCATTAGAAAGAATACAGAATATGAAGTAGCAGGAATTACCTTTTAGTATGCCCCATAATATACAACATTGAGAAAGAGTAGGACACTAATGGCCTCACTGGCAAATGTACATCCTAAAATTCTAAGATTGTCTACTAAGGAAAGCACTGCCTGGACTTTGAATATAGTATACTGGTATAATTTATATAGAAAATAAATCTCACAGAAACAGGTTTTTGTGGACTCCACTGCATCAGTACATGCTAATGTGAATACTTAGTTGAACCTTAAAATGCTTATTTCAAGGGATTAATGCACTGGATTTTGATTTTTACAAAAGAGAGTCCCAGCCACAAATAAAAAGGATCAACAAAAGAGAGTACCAGCCACAAATAAAAAGGAGTTTGATTTCATTCATTTGATGGTTTCTTCCCCTTGTTTTATAAGCCTTCCTTTAACTGTATCCCCAAAGCACCAATAGCATTGTAAGAACAATTGACATTCTGTGCTTCTGAGACTCCAAGGCTTACAGTATGGGGTATTATAGTTTAGGTTTGAAATTTATTGGCATGAATGACTGTGTTCTGTATGAAAAGACTACACAGAACAATGCTTTGCTCAGGTGAGTATGCTGGAGTGGAAGCTCCTCAAGCTCTACCACCCCCACTTTAGACCACTGAGACAGAATCCAAAGGCCAAACCAAATCCAGGCATTTAATGCCTTGATGGTTATAGCTTCTACCAGAGAGCAAAAGTTATCTCAACAGATTCAATAATGACAAGTGCAAAGTCCTGCACTTAGGATGATGGAACAATCCCATGCACTAGTACAGGATTGGGACCAACTAGCTAAGCAGCAGTTCTGCAGAAAAGGCCCTGGGGATTACAGTGGACAAAAAGCTGAATATGAGTCAATAGTGTGCCCTTGTTGCCAACAACACTAACAGCATACTGGGCTGCATTAGTAGGAGTCTTGCCAGCAGACTGGAGGTCATGATTATTCCCTTCAATCCAGCACTGGTGAAGCCACATCTGGAGTACTGTGTTCAGTTTTGGGCCCCCACTACAGAAAGGATGTGTACAAATTGGAGAGAGTCCAGTGGAGGGGAAATAAAATGGTTAGGGGACTGGGGCACATGACTTCTAAGAGGCTGAGGGAACCAGGTTTACTTAGTCTGCAGAAGAGAAGACTGCAAGGGGATTTAATAACAGCCTTCAACTACCTGAAGGGTGGTTCCAAAGAGAATGGAGCTAGAACAGCAGTGGGTAAAATATGGCTTGTGGGCCAGATCTGGTTCACCAACTGATTGGATCTGGCCTGCAGCTGCCTCCGCAGCACTCTGCATAGGGCTGAGCCCTGCCCAGGGTAGCCTGTGCCTCAGCCCACACCCACTAGCTTGGCCCCAGTCAGCATGCACAGATTCTAGCAGGGCTGCTTCTAGCATGGCTGCTGCTTGGTTCCCTTTGTCTCCAATGACAGCTCCTCCTCCTGTTACTGCTGTTCTGGGCTGGGAGGAAGTTTCATCTAGGCAGCTTCTGCACCAGTATGTGGGGCTCTGGCTTCAACTCCTGGCTGCCTTCCACCCACTCTGTCCACCCAGTGTAGGAAGAGCCATGCACTGTGGGTCAGGAGCCACCCAGCTGAAGCTCCTAGCTGACTTCCACCTACTTGGCTGCCCATGCTAGGTGGGTAGAGAGGGTGGAAAGCAGCCAGGAGATGGAGCCAGAGCCCCATGCATTCAAGCAGGAGTCACTCAGTTCAAGCTTCTGGCTGCATTCCACCCACTCCGCCATCCTCTATGGGCGGGTAGAATGGGTGGAAGGCAGCCGGGATCTGGAGCCAGAGCCCCATGTTCTGGGCAGGAGCCTCCCAGCTGAAGCTTCCCCCTGGCCCAGAGAAGCACAGGAGGAGCAAGAGGAGGAGCCACTAGTAAATGCACTAGGAGCAGCCCCACTAGAAGCTGTGCACACTGGCCAGGGCCAAGCCAGCGAGTGCAGGCTGGAATAGAGCACAGGCTGCCCCATGCAGGTGTTGCCCCCATGTGGAGTACTGCAGGGGCAGCCAATAAATACACTATCCTTGCAAGCCCTGCTACATGCACCCCCTGCCCCCTCTTCCCTCCCCTCCCCTCTGGCTAGCTTCTAGGACCTAATACCCAGGCAGTACTCCCCCCCGCCCCCCACACACACACACAAGCACATACACACATACCCCTCCATGCACCCAACACACACTGCCACACACACCCACCCACCCACTCACAGCCTCCCACAGGGCAGAGGCCACCCCATGACCCTGCCCCATGATTCCCGCCTCGCCCACCTGTCTCACTCCTGAACACTGCTCCCTACCCACCTGCAGCCCCATCCCACATAGGGAGCTTTGTTGTGGCAGGGGTGCTGACCCAGCCCATGACAACTCATCAAAACTCCCTGTATGGCTGCTAGGCCCAAATAATTGCCCACTCCTGAGCTAGACTGTTCTCAGTGGTAGCAGATGGCAGAACAAGGAGCAATGGTCTCAAGTTGCAGCAAGGGAAGTTTAGGTTAGCTATTAGGAAAAAACTTTCTCACTAGGAGGGTAGTAAAGCATTGGAACAAGTTACGCAGAGAGGTTGTGGAATATTCATCCCTGGAGGTTTTTAAGACCCAGCTAGACAAAGCCTTGGCTGGAATGATCTAGCTGGGGTTGTTCCTGTTTTGAGCAGGGGATTGAACTAGAAGACTTCCTGAGGTCGCTTCTGACTTTAATTTTCTATAATTCTATAAGAATTGTGTTAACTGCCTACACCTCAGAGAGGGCACATTTCTATCAGGGTGATGACCCTTAGCATTTCTCCAACCAAGGAGTACCCACAAGGCAGTGGGAGCTAGGGTTTTGAGGTGCCCTATAATCACCTTACTCTGGAGGCTTCAACATTGTGGTATTTTATATCCCAGCATGTTGCCACTGGGCCCTCCAGTCAGATGCACTTCACGGTCATTTCCAGGATCAAAAAAAATTAGGTAAGATTCCTAAAGCAAAAAAGCACTCCATCTATTGGAAAGAAGAGGAACAGAAGTGTCATACAGAACTAAGAATATTTAACATCCACCTGATAATCTGTACTTATTTCCACCTTGATCGTTCCTATACACTTACTTATTTGTAGCATGCAAAAAGCTAAAAGTGTCATAGATGAGGAACCCACTGTTTTGTGCACTACACAGAATTAAAAAGCAATCTATACCCAAAGAATTGTCAGTCTAGATAGAAGACATGGCAACAAGTAGATGCAAAGATAAGCAGGAATTTAGGAAATATTACAGCTTTTGATAATCTTAGAAAGTTATGGCAAACTACTGTGGAACAGTCAGAGAAAAGCTAGTCTGAATGTTGTATATAGTGTCGTGCCTTCCAATAAGGTACCAATATGTTTACTGAAAAGCACTGAACCTATTTATTAGAACAGAAAGATTAAAACCTTTTCTTTGGATGTAGAAACTGCAAAACAAATCCAAGCCTTTCCTTTTCCCAGTTCCTCCACATTTGCCATTTATCTGCCTGCAAAGAAAATGCAGCTCACAGACACAAGAAGAATTCATCTTTTCCCATTGAGAATTTGAAAGGGAAACTTGTTTTTAAAATGTACATTTTTTGTAATATATACAAAAAAGGAGAATTACAAAAAAATAAAATAGAGGATCTCCTAGAATTAGTCAATCAGAGCAAGGGAATCAGTACACATGCAAATGTACAATATACATATTCTCTAGGAAGTTCTGATACTCTGGCATATAGTAAAATATGCCTGGTATTACTGAAAAGAAGTATGAATAAATCAGAGATCTCTAGTTATGCAAAAATAATTTGTGAAGCTTTGAACCTCTCTAGTGGTACACAAAGTAAGCAGTCAAACAACCCATCTATTATTTATGGTAGTAATCTGGGACTGAAACAGTGAAGAAATGTTTACTTGGACCATAACACAAAAAAGATTCTGGTCAATGAACCCTAGAGGTATATAGTGTTGGGATTTTCAAAAACAACTATAGGATTCAGGCAAAATTTCCATTAATTTTAATGAGTTTTGAATGTCTAACTACCCAAGGCAACTTTTAAAATCTCAAGCATTTATCTTTTTCAGGTCATTTCATCAGACAGTCCAAAGCAAGGGCAGAAAGGTGACTTTGAGATATGCAAGTAAAACAGATCTGAAGTAAATAAAACTGCTATTTTATTGCTCCTACTTCCAAAGCAGCATTAAGGAGAGGTGCATCCTCTGAGTAATGTACTATTGAGGATTTTGATGTGCTGAAGTGTTGCAGCATTTGGCAGTTATAAGAGGGGAGACAGTCGTGCATAACGAAACACTAAAAAGGTTTCCATCAGAACTGTGGCAGAGCTGATGGTGGTTTCTGAAGAGAAGGCAGATTAGCAAATTAATGTTAATTTGGGGCCTGAAAATTTCAAGCTAATATGTAACTAACATTGGTCCAGTTTACATTTTGTTATTCTCCAAGTCCCATCAAGATCTATATGTAATTAAGGGTAGACTTTTGCCCTTATTTGATAAGATATCAAAGAAAAGATATCTGAAAAGCAGACTCTCTGCAGGAAAGCCAAAGTTTCTCAGAAAACACAAAGCTGATGTAAATTGGCATAGATCCACTGAATTCAATAGACATATGAAAATCTACATTAGCTGAATATCTGGCTCTATGTGATTATGGTAGAGAAGTTTTAAAGTTGCCATACCATCAGCAAAAGGGAAGGCAGGGAATAGGAAAAGGCAGACGACTCCAATATAACAATATCAGCACCTAAAACACTAGGGATTCTGAAGAAGAAAAGCAAAACTTTGTATCAGTGCGGGCTAGAAAAGGGGAAAAATAAAGGAAGGGCTGCGTATACCTAAGCCGTAGAGACTTTCTTGGGGCCTGAACTGTGGTTGCAAGAGGCAGTTCTCACAGTGCGCAACCTTTTGAATTGTCAAGGCATGGACTAGCTGGAATGGGAACTCCCCCAGCCTAACCAACCACACCTCTTCATAGAGTCCCAGGTGCACAATATTCATATGGAGGGGATTCCATGGGCTTAAAATGAAAAGGGTGTGTTATATTGTGATCATTCCTTACTTTCTCCACTGCTTTCATCACATCCATGCCAAAGACCAGAGAAGAGGTTCACCCCAAACTATTGTTACTGAAGAAGAAAGTAGTATGATATTTAAAAGTGCTCAAAAAGCCTAGGCAGAAAGTAATGGGAGGGTGTGTAGAAGGGCTATTAACAGGCTTGAAGAGGTCTGAATGGGTATCTGAAACTGTGAATGCTTATCAAGATCAAACCTCTAAACTTTGAAAGGTTTGTCCAACACAGCTGAGACAGGATGAGATGACTGTCAGCATATTCTCTCATCAGAAATGTTAAAGTCTCCTTGAAATGATAGAGAAGAAAGAAAGTTGGCAATAAGGAGGTAATTTAAAGTAGCAAACTAGATAAATCATGTTGGCTGCAGCTGAGGAGATGGCAAATGGTCTTGTCAATTGAAAGCTATAAAGTAAAAGAAGTTATACTTATTTCTATTAAAAGAGTAACTCAGGTGAAAAATCTACTTATTTATTCTCTAATACAAAAGGTGATAATGTTTCAGCTGAATTTCTAGTGACATCAATGCATACTCTAAATACTCATCTGCTTATTTATTAATGTCATGTATCGTGCTAAGGACACCTTAAATGGCCTAGGATTTAGAGGCAGAGACTCTTAGGGATAAAGAGGAGGCAACAGATCTTTTCTCTTCATTAGCGTTATTTTAACAGTTCCTACCACAACTGCTTGCCCTTAAGAATGACCCTCTCTTATACTGAAAAGAGTCAATTATCAGTATAGATTGGGGGAAATCGTTCACACCTGAAATAAAGGTTTCAAAAAGAAGCGTGTTGCTATTCCCTGTTTTGTAGCAAAGAGCAAAACACATCAAGGGTTCATTACTCAAAACTCTCTTTCTCTCAGATTTTAATCTCCTTTGCAGTTTCATAAAAAGAAAAAAAAATGAACAGAAGTTGAGTCTCTTGGTCCGCCATAAGTGTGAATCTTCAATGTTAGTTTTTTTTAATCAGTCCTTAATCTGACCTCAGCATATTGTGTCTAGAAATAACTGTGGATGAATACTTCAGGTAATTATGGATATCATTATATTAATATGTAGTTTTCTTAGTACCTGACAGGCATGAACAGATAGATTTTTTTTTATGCATCTGTGACATGGATCTCATATTATCTCATCTTGTCTTGTCACCAGCTCTACTTTCCTACAATTCTATTCCTGTGTGCATAAGACTGAACTATTTAATATTAGTGTCTGTAAGAATAGTGTACTCACCCTTTGCACATACACTTTTGTTTTCCTCACTAATTGCATACTGGGTAGGCGGCTAAATCATCACTCATTTCCTTCTTATTGTTTATTCCAGAACAACCTCATTGTCTAACCAGCTAACCTCACTGCTTGAAACGTAATTGCTTAATATACTAGGGTAGGATTGAAAACTGAAGGGATTTCACATATGTTCTTTGTCCTAAAAATGTAAAACTTCTTGCCATTGTTGTTTTAATATAGCTCTGTATAAAATAGGATGTGTGTTCATACCCTCCCAAGATGGAGAGCTGTACAGTAAACAGACCAGAGCTCCTTGATTGACATTTGTTGATTATGACAATAGATAGAAAATGGAGATTCAGGCAAGTCCTGTTACTGTCACTGAGAATTGTAAGTCAAATCCTTGCACACAGCACTGAAGGCTGGTCTCTTAGGATCTAACATTATTTCTCAAGATTTCTTTACAGTGAATTGACATTCATACCTAGCACTCACCCTCAAAGACCACCTTAGTGTCTAGACAAGACATACAAATCATTCCCTTTGTCTGTTGTGTTAATTTGTTTATTTTAGTAATTCAGCTGTTCTTTCAGTAGTAAATTTCACCTTTTACTTATTGCTGGACCCGGACTTAATTAGCGCCTAATTAGCAACTCCCAAGTAACGGCTGACTCAATAGTCCAGGTACAAGTGGGTGATTTTTTAGCCCGCCACTGGCTAACAAATTGGCCAGCCATATTTATCACCACCCTATGAACCCAGCAACTGCTTGTACTATGGCTAAGTAGGGAAAATCACATACTCTGAGGTGTAACTGAAAAAAATCAGTCAGTTTATTGATAACAGGTAAATATAAATAACTTAGACAACAGGTACAACCATTAATCAATCTAGCTAGAAACAAATTACACACCCAATAAAACTATTCTTGTAACTTCTAAAAGCTTATATCTAACTAATCTAATCTAGTACCTATTTTACAATTCAACTAAAACACCATAATCTCAGAAGCAATATTAACTCAGGAATGAGAATTAACTTTATTATAAGTGAAGGAAAACTAATTAAACACTAAGACACTGAATCTCTTTCACTTCAGATTGCAGTGACCATAGATAACACCAAGGGTTATTATCTGGTGGCGGCTAACCTTCCACTTTAGGGAAGGGAGGAAAAAGGGGTGAGAGAGGAGAGGCAGAGGGCTGCTACTTAAGCGTTATGTATGCTCAGGGAGAAAGACTGGGGAGCCAACCCTAACCACTCTCACTGGGAGATCACAACCAGGAGACCTGCAGTGGTGAGGACAGGTGGAGTCTAGGAATAGGGGTCTCTGGGGATGATGTCCAGCTGTATGGTGGCTTCACTGTTAAGGGTGTGCTCAGCTCATCGGATCTCTATCTATAATCACAGATAGATAGATAGATAGATAGTAACCAAACATGATGGTTTATAACCCCAGATATACATATATATATATATATATATATATGTGTGTGTGTGTGTATATATGCATGTATATCTGGGATTATAAACCATCATATTTGAAGATGTCCACCCTTGGTTTCCATATGTGTTGTCTCCCTTAATCATTCTTCATCAGATCAGTTCAAACTAATTGCCGAATACTTTTTGCTGCACTTCCCTGAACTTTTTCCAGTGTATACTTCTCTGATATTGAAATGACAAGACTGGATGTTTTCTGTTTTATATTTCTGGGAGGGACACTCAGTGAAATGTTAATAGCAGTTAAACACAAACACAATAGCAGTTAAATACAGTTAAATACAATAGCTATATATATATATATATATATATATATATATATATGTATACATATGTATGTGTGTATGTATAATGCTTTGTGATGATGGACTGCAGTAGATTTTGGTGGAAAGTGGATTAGATAACAGGTCTTTTACATCAACAATTTGTAAGATTTTATGGCATTTCCTGTTGCAGTCCAATAATCCAATAATCCATAAAATTCAGATAAGTAAATAAACTTTTGGGTCCTCTCTATGCTGGACTACTAAAGTCTTAAGGATAACTCACAATTATCATAAAATAAATCCTTTGCTATTAGTTTAAATTCCCCGTAAACTAAGTAATACGCATTACAGTGTTATTAGATGGTTAGACCCGTAGACTGGGAACCAGAATTCTTGTTTTCTAATTCTATATCTGCCATTGACTCACTGTGTGACTTTTGTTCAAATCCTATAAATTTCCTCTCTCTCAGCTGGTCTAAAGAGAGATCTCACAATCAGAATAGTAGGGCTGGGAGGGACCTTAGGAGCTCATCTAGTCTAAACCCCTGCTCAAGGCAGGATCATCTGTGATGAAACTATCCCAATAAAGAGTGTGTCTATCCTGCTCCTAAAAACATCTAAGGATGAAGATTCTACAACCTCTCTGGCTAGCCTGTTCCAATACTATCTCATAGTGAAAAAGTTCTACCTAACATTGGTCTCCTTGCTTTAAAATGTAGCCTTGGGTAAAAATCAACTTGGCCTTGAAATTATAAGAATTGATTAATATTTAGATTTTTTCAACTGCCTAGCACTTTGTAAATGCTCAGTGTTTTTTTAAGAATATTTAATTTATATTTACTCCATCTTTCTGAACTGAGTAAAAGAGAAGTACCACATATAGTACATTCAGAACCTACATACATAAATATATAATGAATTTTAAACACTTGAAAATGAATAATTATATGTTTAGAGCAGTGATTCCCAACCAGGGTGCCTTTGCACCCTGGAGTGTCTTGACATCCTTTCAAGTGCACCAAGCAATGTTAGAGCACTGTGAGGTGTGCAAAAATGATTCATAAGATAGATCCAGAGATTTCAGATAGGATTCCATAATGTTAAAAGCATTCTGATCCATTGTGGTTTTCCTGAGTTCTTTGCAATAAAAGAATTGCTCTAGTATGTTTTTTGTAATAAAGCATGAGTGAAAACTAAGAGCTGGCTTTTCCAAGGAGGGCCTGAATCTTAAAAGGTTGGGAATTAATGGACTAGAGTTTGGAAATTTTTTTATGCCTTGATGTTTAAACATTATTAGAGGAAGAGAATTTCTTTCCATTGTAGACCTTCCTTAAATTTCTTGAATAGTAGATTAATATTAGAAATGTCTTTCTTATAACCACTAATTCTATATCTACACTGATCATAAGATTCACCCCAAGACTTCACTTATCAACACTTATATAAGTGATAATCATATAGTGGCTCCCAAGCCACATGTAGCTCTTTAACTTGCCACCTACAACTCTTCAGAGAAATGGTTGTCAAAGTTTTCACTGCATATATTCGGTACATCTTTTCTGAAATAATTAATAATGCAACATGCACTACTGATTTCTATTAATCTGGCACAATGTACTATAATTCTTTTTTTTTTTTTTAACTGAACTGATTTGCCACAATTCACCTAGAGGTGAAGCAGTTATTGTGGTTCTCTGATTGACACTGATTGTGGTTCTCTGATTCCAGCTTCTGTGGAAGCTCTTTGAGAAGATCATCAAGGAGCACATTTGTGATGGGCCGGCATCCGAGATGATGCTCAGGGGCAATCAGCATGGATTTATTAGGGGGAGATCATGTCAGACCAACCTGATTGCCTTTTATGATCAGGTCACAAAGGCCATGGATGCAGGTGTCGCGGTGGATGTAGTCTTTCTGGACTTCAGCAAGGCCTTTGACACCGTCTCTCACCCCATCCTAATTAGTAAACTAGGCGACTGTGGCATAGATGCCTACACGGTCAGATGGATTGCAGATTGGCTGAAGGGTCGCACTCAGAGGGTGGTGGTGGATGGATCATATTCGACTTGGGGGGAGGTGGGTAGTGGAGTCCCTCAGGGCTCGGTCCTGGGCCCTGCGCTGTTCAATGTCTTCATCAGCGATCTTGATGTTGGGGTGGAGAGCAACCTGTTTAAATTCGCTGATGACACCAAAATTTGGGGGGAGGTGAGCACGCTAGCAGGGAGAGAGAGATTGCAGAAGGATCTGGATAGGTTACAGGGGTGGGCAGACAGGAACAGGATGCGTTTCAATACGGACAAGTGCAGGGTGCTGCACTTGGGTAGTAGGAACCAGCAGCACACTTATACGATGGGGAACTCCCTACTTGAGAGCACGGAGGCGGAAAGGGATCTTGGTGTCATTATTGACTCCAAGATGAACATGGGCCGACAATGCGAGGTCATGGTTGGCAGGGCTAACCGGACCTTGTCGTGCATCCACAGGTGCATCTCGAGTAGAGCCAGGGAGGGGATCCTCCCCCTCTATGCGACGCTGGTCAGGCCGCAGCTGGAGTATTGTGTCCAGTTCTGTGCGCCCCATTTCAGGAGGGATGTGGACAACATGGAGAGGGTCCAGAGGAGGGCCACCCGCATGATCCGGGGACAACAGGGCAGACCCTACAGTGAGAGACTGCGGGACTTGAACCTATTCAGCCTCCACAAGAGAAGGCTGAGGGGGGACCTGGTGACCGTCTATAAACTCACTAGGGGGAACCAGAAGGGTTTGGGGGAGACGCTGTTTCCCCTAGCCCCTGCTGGCATAACAAGGAATAATGGGCACAAGTTGATGGAGAGGAGGTACAGATTGGACATCCGAAAAAACTACTTCACAGTCAGGGCGGCTAGGAGCTGGAACCAACTTCCAAGGGAGGTGGTGCTGGCCCCTACCCTGGGGATCTTTAAGAAGAGGCTGGATACTTACCTGGCTGGACTCATTTGAGTCCCGTTTTTGTTTTTAGGGTGAGTGGTTTTGTTTGTGTTTTTGGGTTGTTCTCCCGCCCTGGCGGGGGGGCGGGCTAGAAGATCTATTAGGTCCCTTCCGACCCTGAAACTATGAAACTATGAAACTATGAAACTATGACACTGATTGTTTGTGAGCCAGTCAAGACGAAGTGTCACTCATCTATATGGTTAACTCTTCAGTTTGATTCCTGGCAACATGTCAGCCAGGTTGTGGAAGCTCTGTTGAATATATGCTGAATGAAGTTGTCACCACTACTAATCACCTCCATGTCTCTTTCATTTTCTGGAGTGCATTTGGAATTTACTCTAGTGTGCAGGCCTTGAGAACAGGCTGTCTACCAGGAGATATCGCACAACTCCCTTTTCCAGCTTTTCTGCACCCCTCTTTCTCTCCATTGGAAGACTTAATCCCAGAAATCTACAGACAAATCTCCAGAAGAGGTTGACAAGGAAATGTAGGATATATTGTAGTACTATATTAAAGAAAAAAAGTACAATCCAGACAGCTTTGGATAAGGTGGTCATTGGTCCTGTTTTATAATGAACTGTTCTGTTTTTAAACCCTTTGTCCCCTGTCTATTACTAAATGAGGAACAGACTGCAAAACATCCTGTTTCTCAGTTAATTGGTGGATGTATAGGTCAATCATTTGTCCTTGCAATTTGAGTGACTATGCCTAGAGGTAGGGCAGTGCACAGCTAGGAGATGCAAGGTTCTGAGCCAACCAGGGAGGGAGAGAGGGAGGTGGCCTTTCAGTGATAGCCTCTCCCCTTGCTGCTGACTGGCCGAGGAGGTGGCAGCCCTACCCCTCACAGCTGATTGGCCAACAGGGCCAGTTGTCCCTCCCTCTCACCAAAGGGATGTCCTGTATTCTGGGGATAGGTCAGTGGCCACCCTAGCTTTGGCACAGGCTGCAAGGGGAGCTCACATTACCAAGCTAGCTCAGGACAAACCTTAACATCAACCACCAACGTCAGCATAAGCAAACCCTGGAAGATAAATATTTAAGCTAAGGGGCCAGGTACAGACATTTAAATAGGCCCAAGGTGGAAACAATTTAAGTCAAATGTTTTTTTGTAAGCAGCATAGTTTAGATCAGTACCAAGCAGAATACATTTGCCCTTTGGTGGGGTGGGGAAATCTTTTTTTTTTTACTATTTTTAAACTGGTCTATATATGCCATATTTCTGTTCTGCTACACATATAGACCAATTTCTGATCACTTATACTAGTAAAAGTGTGATGTGCCTATCTGTTTCTGTCAGAAAATGTTTAAGGCCTGTCTTCACTACTGCAGTTCCTACGGCTGAGATAGCTTGGCTTGAATAACAGTGATATTGCTGCAGTAAAGTCATATACAGTGTGACTGGATTAATAGCTGATGAGTTGTTATATCTCTATAATATGACTACTTTGATTGGCAGCTACACTTAAGCTTCAACCTAGATGCCCTGCCAGGCTACATGAAATTAAAGCACCATCTAAATCAAGCTAGAGTCTTTTATGTGTGAATTTAAGTGGACAAGGGGCAAATTCAACTGACTCCTTGACCAAGTACTTCAATCAAGACAAACTTTTAAAGTTCTGAACTGTTCACAAATATTATCAGTGCTTTTTATAACAACCTGATTCACCAGAAATTGTAATTAGCCCAGTCTCAAATTTTATCTTTTGCTTCAGTTGGCTATGTCTCAAAGAAAGTGTACATGGATGGGTATGACTCTCAACAGCAGAGGAAATAAGAAAATGTTAGTTAGAACTGAAAGCACAATGAAGGGAGAGACTAATTCCTGGTATAACATTAATGAAGTCAGTAGACTTAAGCCTGGGATAACTAGTGGCGTCTAACCTTTTGACCCCATGGGCCAGATGAGTGCAGGGTCAGTCCATGAGTTGGACCTGGTCCATGGGCCTGACCCACAATGTATTGAATGGCACACATGGGGCCAAGCCCAGTGCCCCAGCTCCAGACCTGGCCCCATGCTGGATTTGTCCCACCAACTCAGCCCTGGGTCTGTTCCCATGCCAGACTGGACCTGCTGCCCCAGCTCCATGTGCACCAGATCAAGTCCATTCATGGGGCCATATTATTTAGCCCACGGGACTTGGAAACCTGGTGTTAGGGGAGTGGTTTCCATTTCCCTAATGCCAAATTTCTGAACCATTGGAGAGTCCCATCGGCCAAATTAAACAACTTTCATGGGCTCAATCTGGCCCACAGGCCAGGGGTTGAGCATCCCTGCTATAGATCAAACCAGTTGACACACCATAAAACAGTATTCTATATATACTTAAAAAATAACATTGAGTTAGGACAAAAGATAAGTGCAGTAACTGCAGGATGTGGAAGAACTATGATATACATCTTCAGGTTAAGATTCCACTTTCCATCCCTTACAAGACAGCACAGAACCGTGATTTCATGAGTCATTTCATAAGCAACTTTTATCTTGACTAGCTATAGGAACTGTAGAGGCCACTCCTGTACCTTTGGGGCTTGAACATATGAAGAATTTACTCTGGTGTAAATGACATTGATTTTCTACAGCAATATAAATGATACTGGAATCTACAGTGGGGGACCAGTAGTGATGAGAATCGTATAGGATGTATCATACATATATTTTATATAGTATGTATCTGTTCCTTTTATACACTGGTGGAAAGGTTTGATTACACTGGAAATGTGTATCATGTTTCCCTACCTTTTTCCAGCCCTACAAGACATTCTATATTACCAAAGACTCCACAGTGCTGTATTTGGCAGGCCCCATCTGTTTTTAGCTTCACCTTGCTCCTGGCCCAACTTCTATGCAAAACTTTTAAAGGAAATGTTTGGAGACAGCCTTTTAGCTGGCCCTTCCTGTGTCTGGGGCATCCTACTCTGAATGAGTATAGATTTCAGGACATACTGGGTGCATCTATGTGTGCTATTAAGGTGATGGAATAAACTCTGGTGCAGTTCACACCAGAATCAGATGTTTCTGGTTGCAGCATCTACACATGTGCCCAAGGCAGCAGCAGTGTGAGCCAGGGTGGAGCAGCCCCAGGCTGGCAGCAGGCTTGGGGGGGGCTGCACTTTAGCACCCTCATGCCCCAGCCTGCCCCTGTCACCACCTACATGTGCATTTCATCACACTTAATTACTCCACCATAAGATAGTACTGTCCCCAACAGTATTATCTTAAGGCAGAGTTAATTAATTTACTGTGCCCTAACAATGGCTACATGTAGACAATGATGCTTTACTAAAGATGTAATTAGTCAACTCCACAATAAAGTACTTGTATGGGTGCACCCACTGAGTCTCCAGCCTAATTATCCTACACTGAAGAGGACAGAGTAGGCATGAGGACCTTTTGACTTAAAAATAAGGAGTATCCACTAGAATAAGAAAGAAACAGGATAGCAATGTAGTGTGACACTAACTGATATGAAGCCAACTGTCAAGGTAGAAAGTGTCTAATTCTATTCCCTTGTATCCAAGCTGAGCCTAGAATCTAGTGCACAGGTGTATCAAATCAACAAGCAGCAAATTAGTATACAACTATAGAACCAAACAAATGTCACTGGAACTCCACATTCAAATTCATTATTCTATAATAGGATTTTTATGTGAAGTTGCATAAAGAGATTAACACAAGGTTTAGTTTGAATGGAGATTAAATAAAATCAACCATCCTACCTCAATCCTTATGCCTTATCATTGAGCCATCATATTTCTCAAATGCATTCAAACTGCTTACTTTTGCAACTAACTGGTATAATTCCAACCCACAGTCATCTGTGGCAGTAATATCTTCTTCCTCAAAGATACACGCATACAATTTTGAGTGGGGAAACAGACTGCTGAAATAATTGCATGGATCAATAAAATATTGTGTTATTCCTGGAATTAAAGTTGCATGTATGTGTGAGTGAGAGAGAAATTCTCTGTCTAGATAAGACATTATAAAATAGAGAAATGTTGAGGTTACTTAAGGGTCAACTTGAGTTGTTGTGGTCCTTATCCCATGAAGCATCTTGAAGTGCAACAAGAAAGGTATCTATCAAGTTGAATTGCTTGACATGAAAACATGACCATACAACTATAAAAATAACTAGAGGCACTATGAAGGGCATTTGTTAATGGCAACAACTTATATCTAAGATCAGAACTATTGTCTCACCTTCTTGAGTCACATATTTCTAACTATAACAATTAATTTGAGCAAATACCCTGAAGACATCATTGCAGGTTGTCAAACTAACTTCATCAGCACTGTTGAGAATGTCATCACAGTTAAAATATTGATAAATAGTGACTTACTATAGTCATCTATTCAGGTCAGCCATTTAATTACATGACTAAATAGGAGCTGAGTCTACCAATTCTCCCCCTGAAGATGGCATACTGTCCTTAGTATCAGCAGAACCATAAATTACTGTAAGACATATATATGAAACGTATCTCAAAGTAAAATCCACTGTTCTTTTTTTTTTTTCAATCATATTCTCAGCAGAACTACATTCATAAATCTTACTGTGCTGTACTAAGTACTATTTTAACATAGTGGCTATTTTTATTTCTGTCATCTTATTCACATTCTTCTTTTTAATGAACATTGGAATTTTTGTTGATATTTTTTTAGTAGCTTGAAGCTCCACATGTCATTTCATTAATTACAAACTTCTCAATGCCTGTGTACTTGAGGGAATTCCAAATATTTTATTCTGTGCAAATGTAGCTTGTGTTAAGTATACATTGCCACCAATGATTCCCAGTTGTAACGTAGTTGTCTATTTCTGTCAGGCATCATTTACAGTACTGGAGATTCAGGACTGTGGAACTCAGAAATTTAAAATTATTGAATACAAATGTGAGAAAAACATATATCAAATTTCTTTAGTTTAACTTTTTAGCACACCACCTTCAGATCAGAATAAGAAAGAGCACAAATGCACTGAGAAATTAGGATGCTGTTGTCATAAAATGAATTAAAGTACAATCATGTCTAGTGTAACTTCATGCAGTAAAATTGGTGTATTGGGAGAACTATTCATCGAGGCAAGCATGATGAGACTTGTATTGGGTAGAAGGTAGAGAACACATTAAAAAAACAGATAATGTTGCAATTTAAAAGACATACTACTTGTGTTGTATATACTTTACATCCAACATTACCTAAATCTGTTGTGTCAAGGGGGATTCAGAGTAATTTTACAGTGAGTTTTACTAAGGATTAACATCTTTATACAAGAAAGGATTTATGCATGCTAGTTACTCTTAAATTGGAATTTGTGCCTCTTCTCTAGTGTGTAATTTAGCAAATTCTGCCTAAATGCATAGGTGCATGTAAAGTCCTAACTCTTTCAGATCTGGGCATTCTAGCACTTCACAAAAAACTGACATATATATTTAAAAGCATAACTGTTGTACACTCTGGGTACACTTGACATTTTGAATAAAATGGGCATATTCATATCTGAATCCTGCCTGTCTGGGGTTCACAAACTTGTCATCCCTGCACTTCCGTCCCCTCAGGAGCCTGGTCTGTTAGGCGTACTAGAATATGCCTCAGTGACAGCAGCAGTGGAAGAAGGGTGGTCATCTATCTTTTCTATGGGCCATCCATCCCAATTTACCACTGGTTAAGGCACTTGCCAAAGTAGTTGGATACTGGGATCCTAGTTCCTTCCTACCAGAGGGCGTTTGAATGCACACATCCCATTTCCAGGCTATGAGGCAAAGGTGAGGGTGCCCTCCCTCACCCCTATGGGAGATGGCTCACAGAGTGCAAGACACAGGATCAGTGGGGGATTATGTAATGAGCAGCCTGACTTTGCAGGCCAATGAGAAGAGTACATCTGTAAGAATTACTCTGAGTCCTGATCCATGCCTCCTGGTGCCAGTTCTGGTTATATCGATCCAAAAATTATTTAATGCAAAATGCCTATGCAGCTCTAGAGGTTCTAGCCCCCAGTGCAGTGACTTCCTCTCTACTTTCACTCAATACCTATTTAATATAAAATACATGAGCATTCATTGGAGTAGGCACCTGGCAGGCAGGAGACATGGGTAACGGACAGAATTGAATCCAGGTCTCTTGGATGAGTCCTCTAACCACATGCAGAACTATTGGATAAATGAGGTATGATGCCATTACTGTCAATTCCTCCATTTGAGCTTTGAAAGAAAGGCCCAGGCATTGTCACTTTGAGGAAGAAAGGACTTAGGCACTCAGCTCTAGGAGAGGTGTCACAGTCGTGCATCTTGATTGAAGCACCTACTGCAGTAAGATGCCCAGGTCCCAGATACAACTTTTAGATAGACAGTGCAACAGGCATCTGGTTCTGTGCGTAATTCTCCTGGTTCATTGTACAAGGAGCCTAGGCAAATAACTTCAGTCTCTGAATTTCATAAGAATGGCAAGGCATCTAAAACTGAGACATGGCAGAACACATGTATTTTTGCTTCAGAGTTACAGCACAATTGATATGTAATATATGTTGGACTAGAATATGCCACTAATAGGGACACGCAGGACAAGAGAAGAATAAAGGATTCTGCCTACTTTGCAAAACTATTGTTTTGTGCATGTAATTTACTTAACCTTCATATGTTCCCATGGGGTAATTTCCTACCCAGACACATATTTTGTGCAGTATCTTAATGTTAATTAATTCTAAAAAAAATTCTTTTTAGGACACTGGCACTGGCACCACAGTGTACAATATCCCCAAAGAACAAGCTTATATGAAGCTGCCCTTTGCCAAAACAAAATCCACCGCTGCTCTCTTTTTTTATGGCAATCTCCACCTCACCTACCCCTTTCATAACATACAACCTAGTTTGCCCTGAATTTGTTGGAAGTGAGGACAAGGAGCAAAGGGACAACAGAGAAGAAATAGAACAACATCATAATGCAATACAGCGTACACTATGGAGTCCCCTTCAACGGTAAGGGCTTGACACCCCCCATGGCTCTTTTACCTGCTCTCAATAAGCCCCTGCATTTGTGATTGCCAAACAGCATCCACTCACATTTGGCTTGCCTGCAAAGGGTGGATGCTGGTCTCTGGCTTCTGTACGCTGGAGGAGAGGATGCTACCTGCACTGCCATAGGGCAGGATAGAATTGCTTCTGTGACAGCATAGGTGGACAGGCTTGTCTTTGATTGTTATTTATATGTATTCAACAGTAATATTTTTTTTTCTTTTTTTTTCTGCAGTCCAGGATGAGAAGGCAGCACATATTCAGGGCTGAAGTCTGTCTTGCACAGGTAACTGGGGATGACAGCAATAGATCCACTGATGAAAACTTATCCCAAGGCAGTGAAGATGCTGACTTTGTTCCAGACATGGGAGATGTTCAGAACAAGAAGACCATGTGTCTATGGAAGCTTCATCCAGCTCAGATGAGGAGGAGTTGGTGCCACAAGCCGAAGTGATGCCAACACTGCCAGTGGGAAAGGGAAGAGGACCAGCCCGGGGCTGCCATGGAAGACCAAGGAGAGCTACAGCAGGACATGGAGCAGAACCACTGCCACCACCCCCAGAAAATATTGCAGATAATGACACCTTTAGAGGAAGAAATGGCAGTGTGTGGGGGAAAAAGTCCACAGCTAATACATCATTGGAGAGCAGCCAAGGACATAGTCCATGGAAATGCTAGGCCAACAAGAGAAAGTAATGAGGACACAGTGGTGGAAAGGTTCCACCTATTTCTCTCATAAGATATCCTGACTGTTATCATAAGAGAAACAAACAGAGAGTCAGAAAGAAGATTCAGGGAGTGGAATGATAGCCATCCTGAAAATAGAAAGGAGTGGAAAAAGCTGGATGAAGCAGAGCTGAAAGCCTACATTGGCCTCCTACTGCTGAGTGGTCTATATCACAGTGGCCATGAGGCACTGGAGGAATTGTGGGAGCAATGGACTAGGCATTGTTGCTTCCATGCCACCATGAATTTAAAATGATTCTGTCAAATCACCAACTACCTGAGATTTGACAACAAACTGACACGTGAGCAAAGGAGAGCAGTGGACAAGTCTGCTGCTTTCAGAGATATTGGGACACAATTTGTGGAGCAGCTCTGGAAATGGTATAGTCCAAGAATACATCTGACAGTTGATAAGCAGCTCATTACGTTCAGGGGTCACTGTCCCTTCAGACAGTATATGCCCAGCAAGCCTGCCAAATATGGCTTGAAAATTTGGTGGTGCTGTGATGCAGCAACATCATTCCCCCTGTCTAGAGACATCTGCCTGGGCAAGCAACCAGAAGCTCCACACCAAGGTAGTCTTGGTACCCAGGTCGTTGAAAAATGGGTTCACCCCTGGTACAAGACGGGAAGAAATATTGCCAATGACAAATTCTTCACAAGTATTGACCTGGCAGAAAGACTGCTACAGCAGGACTTGACCTATGTGGGTACAATTCGGAAAAACAAGGCCAGTATCCCAAACTAAATGCAAGCAAATTGAAGAAGGGAAACCTTTTCATCCATTTTTGCTTTTTACCAATGATAAAGGCTTTGCTATTCCTGAAAAGCTATGCTTTAAAGGAAAAGCAATACATGTTATAGGTAATGAAATATTAGTGAAAATTATCTCTTCTTTTGGAAAAGTGCAATAGAATTTAATACAGAATGAAAACATTTTGACATTATTAAAAAAAAAAATCCTGCTAGACTTCTTTACCCAAGAGTTTATTACCTATGAACTATACCATATTTTAAACATTTTTAGAAACATTTCTGTTATTCACATTCCATTTTTAGAATGATTTGTTAAGAACATTTCATTTTGATAGCAGTGTATTAATTCTTTTCTATTAATTCTATCGAAGGCAGAGAGGATGCTGAAATATTAGAAGCAGCTACCAGAATGAAAGGAGGAACTTTCACACTGAGCAAGTTTAACCATGTGACTTGACATATCCCAAGGAGCACTGCCTTTTGGCTTTCATGGTATTCCTGTTGTATACTACTAGGCTTCTATTTTAAATTCCAACTTGCCTGGGACAACCAGGAAGAGGAAGAGTGAAGATTATTCCTTAATTAGATAACTCATGACATTAGCTACCAGTGACACAACACTATTCCTGATTCTTCCATTCATTTCCACTAAAATAGATTTTGTTCCTTTTATCCTGTTGAACTTTCTAAAATAATATAACATTAATGAACAGAAAAATAAAATATTCATGGTTCGCCACATTATCTATGACTCATCACCAGGGATCCTGGGTTTTCCCTGATAAAAAAATCACAAATTCTCTGATAAAACCCCCAAAATTTGTGATTAAAATGAAAGTCCCCTCACTTACCTCCCACAGCCTCACTCCCTGCCCAGCCCTGCTGCTGCCCTCACTCCCCCCAGCTGCCCCCTGGCCCTTCTCATGCCCATCACTCCCCCTTGCCCAGCCATGTTGGTGTCCCTCAGCTATGGAGTCCGGGACCCAGGTTTACAGCCCCCTGCCCCTGGCAGGAGGTGGTGGCTGCTGCAATGGAGTGGAGCCTAGCTCCCCCCACCACTGCCTGATGTGGCTTAGGCAGGGAGGGCTGGCTCCCTGCTGCTGTGCACACTCCCAGGGGGGCGAGGGGGTCCCATACCCCCCAGATCTGTGCACAGGGTGGGCACAGGCTGCCCACTTCAGGCTCAGGTTCCCACCCTGCTGCCCTCCCCTCAGGCCTCTGCAGGAGAGTGGATGTGACCTGGCACTGTATGGCACAGTGGGGCTGTGTGGGGTACTTCATTGCTGCTGCAAGCTCCGTGCTGCCCTAGCTACGTGTCTCCTGCACACATGGCAGGACTGAGCAGCACAACTCCGCTCTGCTGCCCTTGCTGCTGCTGTGCGCACAGGAGACACATCGCCAGAGCAGTTCAGAGTTCACAGAGACAAGGAGATCCCCATGTGGCCACACTGTGCCCTGAAGTGCTGGGTCACAAAGGCACCCCATGCCTGCCCCTGCCCTGCATACAGATCTGGGGGGCATGTGTCCCCCCTGCCTTCCAGGGAGTGTGCGCAGTGGCGGGGAGCCAGCCCCACCCACCCCACCCTCCAGATGAGCTGCCCCTTGCCCCGTCCCACTCTCTGCTGGGGCCCTGTGACCTCACATTGCAGTGCCAGGCCTGAAGCCCCATGAACCCCACAATTGGGCAGCAGCCCCAGCCAAAACCCTACACAACTCCCTCCCTCTTTATGG
>NW_005842057.1:52539-56458 GCF_000455745.1 Alligator sinensis
CCCCCCCCCCCCGGCCACTTACCTACAGGAGCTGCTCTCCAGGCTGTCTGGTGCCCATGTGCATATACACACATGGCACCCCACTCTTGACTGCCCTCCTCCCACTCCCCGCCCACCCCTTGCAGGATGGATCCCTTTGCAAAACTGCCAAATCTGTGGGTTTCTCCATTAAAATGAGAAATCTGTATTTTCCTCCAGTAAAGGGGGAAATCCATGTTTTTTTCCAGTTGTCTGTGGGGAACAGAAAACCTGGGTCCCTGCTCATCACATTGTTACCTAAGTACTTCAGGTATCTAAATTATTTGTGTATTTCTATTGTTGTTGAAACCAAAATGGCATTTTCTACTTATATTATTCTAAATGTATTAGAATGGTTTTTGATCTGCTATTTCATGATCACTTTTTACTGCTTTGTTCTGCTTTGTTTTTCTTTTTCTTTTGTTCTTTATAAATGAGAAATAAAGCATTGCTTTCAATTTAATTATAAATTCTTAATGGATTAATTACTGTATTGAAATAAATATTTAATTCAATTTTACTGTTGCCTGCTGAATATGCATTGTAAATTAGCAAATTGTAAACTAGTTCCTATATATCAATTGCCAATATGCATAAATAATGTCTTAATAATTCAAATAAATTAATAAATATTTTATTCCAATTTTCATCACCAATATCAAATTGCAAATATGTTATACATTAATATATTATGATCATGCATTGTTTATAGAACAAGTAAATGCAATGGTACCTGGATGATTTAGCTCTGGCCAATTAATATTACATTTTTACAACTCAGAATGTTGGGAGTTAAATTTTGCTGAAGATTTCTTTCTTTTTTCTAGCAGTGCAGATTATAGTTACAGCTTCCTTTACATTGTGTTATTGTTATGTAAAAAAACAGGCTTACTTGTCAGCTGGAAAGATCTTGGCTTAAATCCTGGGAGAGGATGGAAGGGTGCAACAATCATCAGTATATACAATGAGCCCATTCTACAGAAGCCATGAAGTATGTGGTTCCCTAGTTAAATATGATTTGTGCAACTGTGATTGTGTGTGCACTTTGAGGAACAGATTTAACTCAGTGGAAAACTAAACTAAGAAATCTCAGTGCAGCTCTGTCTCAGTGTCTATTGATTGGCGCATTATTGATTGCTGCACTTTGTTGCAGAGGTCTTGGCCATATTCCAACTGTGGGAATGATATTGTCCTACATGATTCACTAATGGAGGAAGTAGATACTTACCCCATTATCTATCTTGTGAATACAAGCCAGGAGCAAAGAAACATTTGACCTGCAGCAAGCTGTCTGCAACAAATTATTTTCCTCCTAGCTCATAACTTTAGAGCTCAAGCACATCTAGCCCATGATGAAAGCCTAGCAAAAGTTGAACTAAAATGATAGAAAATATCAAACTGCTCCAAGTATAGACAGTGAAATTTGCCTTATAGATGGTGAAACTGTACATAACTGACATGCATTTACTGTAAAGGATTAGAATCAGCAGCCTTATAGGTGTCTGTTTTAGCTTTTAACTTATGCAAGTGAACAGTGAGAAAAACATCCCCGTATCACTGCTGAATTCTAAATATAATTTCTCTCAGTATGTATGATGCAGGTTTTGTTCCACATTGGGGTATGTCAACAGAAGAGGAAGAGAGGGAAGTGCACAGTGAGAGAATCAAAATAGTAAAAGCAGCACTTTCAAGTATTTAAAAGAAAAAAAGAGAGAGAGTGGGAGAGGGATAAGACAAGTGAGCCCAGGAAATATCACACACAGTCCACACTCAGATCGGGAGGCTGGTAGAGTGAAGCCCTTTGATTTTTAGCAGAAAACTAGGGTGTGTTTTTATAATATATCATATTAGTGTCCCATGTTTGGATATGCATTATATATTATTAATAGTAGCAAGGTTCTAATTTGCTGTTATTAATCGTTTTAGTTATTTCCTTTCCTTTTTTGACTGATTTTATGTTGAACACTGCCTGGTGTTCCAGATGATATTTTAACTGTATCGTTCTCTTGGTCGTTCTCCTGTTTTTTTCCTGTCAGTCTCTCAGATGTACTTATTTATCTCTTGGAAGGATTGAGATTATCCTTATCCCAACAACTAGGAAACACAACATTAACAAAAGTCTCAGGCAGCGCTGCATACTCCATACTTTCCTCTAGAATAATAATTTCATATTTGCTGCTTCACTTGAAGGTACATCATAGAGGCTGATTTGATATTGTACCAGTAAAAATTGCTAAATTGGCATCAGTTAAACAGCTCGTAAAAATGTTGTTAGTAGTGTTAAATATATGTAATCCCTCAACAGTGTGGAAGGTGTTCCTGTTAAAGGACATGTATGCTGTTACTTGTAGAAAGGGAGCTAGACAAAATTCTGGGCAGAAAATCTTTATGTTTCAATAGAGGCTTTAGTTAGTTCTAGGAGAAAGATTTTTCTGTAATCCTTTACCACTGGACACATGATAAAGTCCTTGTCCAAAACAACTTACCCTCTATGGACCCAGTTCTGTCTAGCCTTAACTGTGAGCAATTCCACTGGGTCCACTTTAGGAAAAACGGCTACTCAGCAAACAGGTAATTGAATTGCCACTGGTGATTATAGATTGTTAGTCACATGACATTTATAAACATGTAACATTTGATCTTTTGCCTATTTTGTTTATATTTGTATTTAATCGGTTATGTACTTATTGTGCAAGTAGCAAATTACCCATCAAGAATGATGGGGGACAATGGGAGCCCCACGTCTGGCCATGCTCCTCCCCTCCCCCCAGGTCTGTCACTTTGGGTCTGACCCTGCTCCCCCTCTTCCTGCCCCCACTGCTGCTTCAGTCCAGCCATGCTTCCCGCCACCCCCCTCCACTGCTTTCAGTCCAACCATGCTTCCTCCCTCAAACTCTCAGCTCCCCCTGCCACACATACAGCAACCCTCTCTTAACTACATATACTGCTCATGTCCAGAGTGGGGAGCAGACTCCTTTCTTTGCCATGCTTACCGCTTGGCCAGCAGGTCAGTATTTAGCTCTAGGAAAAACAGGAGATAGTTAACACACCATTTTACAGGTTCCCTCATGGTTTTGCAAAGCAATCCTCAATGGCTGTGTTTCTTTTTCCTTAATATTCTTTCTTTTACATCTCTGTTTTGTTACATCTCTGTTTTGTTACGTCTTTAACTGAAACTCATAAAAGATATGTTGTCCACTAATGGCATTACAGAGAGCCACAAAATAATTTTGATATGACATAATGTTTCAGGATTACAACTCAACATCATTATATTCTACTGAGGCAAGCCCAAGTATTGCAAAATAATATCACTGTATCTGTGAGCTATCGTCTTGCAGTACCTAGCAGACACTTTTAGTTAAGCCTCCTAGCTATTTATTCCCCTCCTTCCCAGCTTTTTTGGAATCATGAGAGAGAATCCCAGCTGCCATAATGTGGTCATTCAATGATACCTTCAATTCCTCATATGTGCCAAGCATCATGATCAAGTTTGTAGATAACTTGTAAAGCCAATACAGCTCTAGAGACTTGGCTTGAGTATTGATGGTTTTGACACAGTGTAGCCTCAGGTGTCTTATGGATTGCATCTTTTGTTGCTTGCTCTTTCCTTTCGGCTTTCTCTTTCCTTAAGCAGTAAAATTTTAAGGAACAATAAGGATTTTGTCTGATCTTCCCGGCTATCTAGTCTTTCCCTGTTAAAAGGTATAAGAGGGGCTTACTCTAAAGTGACACAAAATGTTGACTAAATCTTCATAGTGGATCTTAGGTATCCACTTCTTTTCCTTCATTTTTTATGTTAGAAAATGGCAGGATGTGAATACAGCTTACCACATTCTCCTAGCAAAATTTTTACATATCTCCTTTAATATTTGGCCTTGGCCTCAAAGCTGTTTGCAGG
>NW_005842057.1:56489-69065 GCF_000455745.1 Alligator sinensis
CCATGGTTGAGTATGAAAAATTTAAAAACCTTAATATTAACCTCTTATTGCAAGAAGTTCATGAATAGCTTGGCATAGGATCAGTGCTGATGCAAAATGCATTAACACTAACATCATGAAATGTGGACAAGTCAATATCAAGGGGTTAAACATCATTTCTCATGTGACAATTTGTTGGCAGTATGGTTGAGCTATCTTAGTCATACTATAATTTAGTTGTTTTCACCGTTACCTACTGTTTCTAACATTTGATGTTCTCATCTATATTGAATTTTGGATTCTGCTGAGACTAATTTACTGTTCACTTACAATGAGTGAGACATATGGTCTACCTATTAAGAAATTGTTTTTGCTACACCTATTCATATTGAATAATTTCCATGTCAACTGATGCAGTAAATTAACAATGCCAGTGGAGGGTAACCTGTTTAAGGCATAATTATCCTCTATGAAGACCACCAAGTTGATGGCAGTTGTGTTTTAATGTGATTTGTGTATTGCAGCATAACACAGTATATGATCTGGAAAAGGGGCCTCAATTCAACTTGCTCTTGAAGCATTAAGAACTATTATTTACAAGATTATTCTTTATCAACTGATCATATTTTTATTAACTCAATTGTTTTCCTAACATATAGTCAAAGAAAGTCTTTCAGTACTTGCTCCCTGCAACAGCCTGTAATAAAAATAGATGTATGTTATATAGCCTTTGAAAAATAAGATTGAAAAGCAGCATCAGATATCAAAGCTGTAGGTGTATCTTTGTAAAAATAAAATTTTAATTAGAACACCTGAGCAAGGAAGAGGCATTTTATTTTATAGGCCAGATTCTGCAAAAGGCTGAGTACTCTCAAATCCCACTGAAATTAAAATCAGATCAATGTAAACATTTCACTGGAGCACTCAGCATGTGTCAGGACTGGAGCATGTTCTCAATATCAGAGCAGTATGTTAGCACACTCTCTCCAAGTAGCAAACTTCTTGATAAGGAGCATTTTACAAGGAGTTAGCATTAACTAAATTGAAAAAAAATATGGATCATTTCTGTGAAATCAGTATATGAAACTGTTACAGGGCACTTAGGTGCCTGCTCCTGTAAGAGCAGAAATTGCCTGGGGGAAGAGAGCCCAAGAAGCCAGACAGGAGCCCAGGTGCAGGTTACCATGGCAACAGGCTAATGAGCAAATTAGCCTGCACATGGTCAGCTGGCCAGAAGAGACAGGGCCCTGGACCCATATAAACCCCAGGGCTGGGACTAGGGAGTTCAGTCCCCTGCCAGCAGTAGAAGGGGAAGGAGCCTCCAGGGAGGAATGGCCCAGAGATGCTACAAATACCCAATATGCTGCACTTAGGACTATTGAAGTACCCTTGCCTACTAGACACGTAGTGCCAGGGAAGATGTTGGATTCTTTTAAAAGGGGCAGAGCACACCCTGAACTTCGGTGTCATATTATAGCTCAGGGGCTCATGTTTTGTTTGCTGTTTTATAATACTGGAGGATCAGGCTGAAGCTAATGGGGAAGGAGGAGGCCTCATTGGGTTCCCACTACAGTGTGGGAAACCCCAGCGCTAGTGTGGGTACAGTATTTGGTGGGGTGAACAGACCCCAGTGCCAGTGTGGGTGCAGTGACAAAGAGGGAGAGTGGACCCCGGTGGCAGAGGGCGCAGTTGCAGAGGCTGGACTAAGCTAAGGCCGCAACTCAAGGAGACAACATTAGTATGATATCTGCAAGGCTTGGGGCGTGGTAAAGGGAAAGTTTTGGAGCCACGCATCTAGCCCATAAGGCTGAGGGTGTCCCAGGAGCACCCATTTCGAACAAGATCCAAAACAGGATCTGAGAACTCACAAGGTTTAGGTGGGGTGCAGCAGGACCATGTCCAGACAATAAGGTCAAGGGCAGCTTCCCTATATTATAATTACAAACAAAGATATGGCAGGTGAGAAAGAGGGTGCCCATTGGACTGGACTGACATGATCAAGAGGACCTAGGGGAATCATGGCCATCCCTGAGGACCCCATCCTGTGACAAAAACAAAAAGATTGTGACTTTTTTTTTTTCAGAATTATTGCTTGCATTACTACAACTACCAAAAAGGCTTTGCTTTCTTACATGTTTAGAAGAGATGGTTTAACAATACTTATTATGGATACTGAAGTGTCTCATACTTCTAAAAGTCATTTACGGTATAATCACGTGTGTATTTTAAACAAAAGTAATCTTCATTTTGTACCACAGGAAAGCATATTAATCATGCCATGCACTTGTCAACATGATGAGCAAAATAAATACACTTGCATACATATGCCACAATTCCAAACTCTCAGTTTCATACATGCCATCACAAACATGATTGAATATGGATCATATGTAGCAAAATTAGAATAAAAAAATGGGGATTTTTTTGGCAACTTGTAATCAAAGCAGACCATAAGAAAAATAGCAATTTACAAGGGTTGGTCACAAGAAATCCATTGGCTCTACAGAACAGCTATTGAAAACAATGTAATAAACATAAAGGTTATTTGGACAGGAGTCATGAAGGGTTGGTACTGGAGAGACCAAAGGGAAATTAGGAGAAGTGGCAGGATGTGCCTGTTTGAAGAAGGAGGTCCCCCAGAATTGAGGAGAAACAGACTGAAGGCAGCCACTGCTTTCAAGCACTCTGAAGTGTAGCAGCTGAGGAAAAGGCAGAGAAGAGGATATCTTCAGTTATGATACAAAGGACTTAGCAGTGGAGAGAGCAGGAAGTGCATGGCACTGAGGATGGTGGCTCTAAGACAAATACACCAAAAAAGAAAGAGAAGGGTGGTGATGGCTGGTGACCCCCTCCTGCAGAGGGCAGAGGTACCAATTTTTCATCCAGATTTCTGGTCCTGGGTGGTGTGGCTGGAGTCCACATTCAGGACTTCAAAATGAGACTGTCAAAGCTCATCCATCCTTCAGACCTCTACCCTTTCTGCTTATCCACGTAAGCACAAATGATACTGGTAGGCATGACATTGAGCCAATCTTGGCAGAAGGGTTAAGGAACTTGGAGTACAAATGGTGTTCTTATCAATCCTCCCCATGAAAAGCAATGACAAAGCCAGGGACTTGTTTTATCCTGGAAGTAAAAACATTGCTGAAACAGTGATGTTTCAGTGAAAGCTTTGGATTCTTCAGCAAAGGGGCAATATTCTGGGGAGGAGGACTGGTATGAAGACCTGGGATCCATCAGATGAAAACTGGAACGAGTAGCTTTGTACATTCTCCAATAATGAGGGCTTTAAGTTCCATAGTGGATGGTGAACAAAACCCTCCAGCTACAGAGCAAACAAGCCAAAGGGGACAACCAAACTAGAAGAAGTAGCTCAGCTGTGGGAGAAGGTCAGAGAGCCAGAGGGCTGCAACAAGCAGTGCAAAAGGGAAGCAAGTATGTCAAAATGCAAAATATGTCTGAGATATGAATACAGATGCGAGAAGCATGGGGAATAAACATTGGATGGTGAACAAACCCCTCCAGCTACAGAGCAAACAAGCCAAAGGGGACAACCAAACTAGAAGAAGTAGCTCAGCTGTGGGAGAAGGTCAGAGAGCCAGAGGGCTGCAACAAGCAGTGCAAAAGGGAAGCAAGTATGTCAAAATGCAAAATATGTCTGAGATATGAATACAGATGCGAGAAGCATGGGGAATAAACAAGAGGAGCTGGAAGCTAAACCTTTCAAAAAGATTTATGACCTGATTGGTATCAAAGACACCTGCTGGGACAGCTCTTGTAACTGGAATGTTAACACTGAGGGTTTCACTTTGTTTCAGAAGGACTGCACTGGGAGAAAAAAAGTGGTGGTGTTGCTTTGTATGTCCTAAACACATACATTTGTTCCCTGATCCAGGAGGAAAAAGATAGCAGAGCAAAATTAATTTGGGTGAACATGAACAGTGAAAGATACAGCATTGATATAATGGCTTGGGTTTACTATAGGCCACCAAATTAAGAAGAGAACTAGGCACTCGTCAAGGAGCTCACTAATTTACCCAAAAGGTATGGGATGGTAATGATGGGAGACTTCAATTTTCCCAACGTCTGCTGGAAGAACAGGATGGCCAAAAAAAAAAAGATCAACTGGTTCCTAACTTATGTGGAGGACAAATTTCTATTCCAGAAGGCTGAGGATACTACTATGGGATCATCTCTCTTGGATCTTATCTTGACCAACAGAGAAGAACTGGTCTAAGATGTGAAGGCAATGGTTAACTTGGGAGGAAATGTTCACAATATGATAGAATTCCAGATTCTAAGACAGGACAAGCACAAGGTCAGCAAAACAAGGTTGCTAGTGTAATCTGGGTGTACCAGACTGTGTCCCCCACTTTCCAATAGAAGGGGATGGTCAGCAGGGCATATGTGCTGGAGATGGAAACTACAGCTTGCTCACAGCTTCCCCTTCTCTGGTGTCTCTCTAGAGGAAGACCAGGACACACTATCTTAATTATATACATGGTTTATTCAATTGCACACTAAAAGGGGAGGGGATAGAATAAACTCAGTGGGTGATAAAGATAAATACCTACATAAAAAACATTCAAGTCAACAAAAGCAAAACAGATAAGTAGAGCAGTCCCTATGTAGCATGAACTGATCTAATGTAGCTGATGTTAACATAGAGTGTAATAATAGTGAAATGTAACCATGTTAGTCTTGTCCTGTAAGCAACTTGAAAACTCCATTTTGTATCCTTCTGCTTGACATAAAGGCTATATCATTTACTTATGTATGAGTGTGTGTAAAAGAATGAATGGTGAGAGAATGGCATAGAGACCAGAGAAGAAGATTTAACTGTTTTTGTAAGCAACAAGGCACCAGTCAAATGTAAGTTACCATTCAGTAAACTAATTAATAAATGACTGAAAAATCCCTTTTAGGCCTAGGGCACAAAGAAGATAATAAGGAGAAGGAAAGCACCCATTCTGCCTGATGGGCAACAAGAACACTCCAAAGCTAAGATAAGTTGAAGACAAAAGAAGAACAACCACAAAAACAGAATTTGGAAAAACCCCAAAGAGCTGAAACAAAGGATGCCAATCCCTATAAAAGAACACTTTGAAAATGCCAAGTTGGGTGAGTCTCTTTCTCTACTGCTGTTTCATCGGAGCACAGATGCATCTGTTCATCCCACTCCAGCTGTTATCTTCAAATCTGCTGTCTTCAAGTCTTCGTGATCATCTACTCAATAAGCCCCGGTTAGCCACCCTGGGCTGATATTGAGCATCTACTGCCGGTAACTATATCTGGTGTATGTGTAGATGAAATGGTTGTTTTGTGTATGTGTATGCATGCATGTAATGATATGTATGATGACTTATGTGTGTTTGTATGAATGGTGTGCCTGAACCTCTACGTCTAACTCATATGATCAATAAATGTGGCACCTTGCCTTATCCCCCTTTATAAAGTCTCACTGGTGATTTGAGCAATTGGCAATTTGATTAATACCCAAGACCCACAAGAGAAACCTCATCCATGGATCCTCAGAAGGTAAGTATGTCCCAGCATTTCATGGGTAAGCACCCCCAAAATGTAAAGCACAATGAAGAGTTAATAAATTATCCAGAATCGAAAACACAACAAGCAATAATAAACACTCCAAAATGTAAAGTGTGGTAATCCCAAATACCTCCCCCTACCCCTCCCCTAAAGGAGTCTCTCTCTCTTTCTCTCTCTCTAGCCTATCCCCATCAGAAGGGGTTTATCTACTGTGTCCTTCCCCAGTGGGAAAACCCTTGCCTGAGGACTCATACTTCCTGGCTAGTAGAGGTCCAGCAAGAATTCTCGATGCTTCATCCCCAAATAGGTAAGCAGCTCCTGCAGTGGGTGCTCTGTGTCAGTCACTATGTGGGGTACATGGCTTATTCACATGCTCAGATGGCTCAGTCTTCTCAGCAGGGTGTGGGCCTCATGTGTGCGCCCAGGGCTGGGGTTCCAGTTTGCTGCACTGCAGAGCCTGTGCTGCCCATGTGCCCTTGCACCCAGCAGTGGGGAATGGGGCCCGAACCACCTCCTGTCCCCTTGAAGGGCCCTCAGCCCAACAATGACTCGCCATGCAGCAGTGTCTGCACTGGTGTGGGCCTTATGCCACATTTGGATACCTGAACCACCTCGAGTGGCTCCTGAGGTCCCAGTCCCTTGCGGACCCTCTGTTCAGTGATGCATGCACTGGCTTGCCATGCTCTCTTGCAGCGAGGGGTTGGGGACGTGGCTGCCTGCCACTTCTGTCCACCAGCGGTGTCTTCAGGCTCTTCAGGACGACTAAAAGTGTCCCCTGGGTAGCTCTTACCCTGCTTTTCTTCCGCCATAGCTGCTTCTTTCTTCTCCATCCCTCGCTGTCTCCCCTGCATGCTGTGCACACAGCTCCTTTTATATATCCTTTTGGGGCTCTGCCCCAAGATTGAAGAGTGACCAATCAGGGAGGGGATGGGGGGATGGAGCACAGTCTTCAATTAGGTCTGCTCCTTGCCTTGCTCTGAAGCAAGGCTTCTCCCCTGCAGGCTGTCTTCAGCAGGCTCCTCCCCTGCTGGTCTCTGATTGGTGGGTTTGTCCCAACAATCACTTTGGCAATTCTCTAAGTCCAAGGAACCAGTGAAGATAGGCAAGACCACCATACTAGATTTAAGAAAGGAGGATTTCACCCAACTCAAGGAGTTAATAGGCATGGTGCAGAAGACAGATTGAATGACAATGATACCGAGGAGGGCTGGGAGCTTCTAAAGGGCACAATATTGGAAACCCAACAAGAATCTATCTCAACACAATGGAAATACAAGAAGAATGACCAATGGGTCAAGAGACCAATGTGACTGCAAAAAGAGTTTTTAGGATGCCTCAAATGCAAAAGAAAAGCATACAGATAATAGAAAAATGGGCAGCTCACCAAGGGAGCATACTAGGAAATAGCAAGGACTTGCAGGGAAATAATCAGAAAAACAAAGATAAAGAATGAGCTGTACCTGGCGAGGGAGGTTAAATGTAACAGGAAAAGGTTCTGTAAGTACGTTGGCCAGAAAAGAAATCCCAAGGGGTCCACTCTTAAATAGCCAAGAGGAACTTCCCTTCCCAGTGCCGGGAAGACTGATGCTGACACACTGGCTCCAGGCAGCAGCAGCAGCCTCCTGTCATTTGTCACACAGATCTGGGGGCCCGCACCCCTGGAGGGCTGTGGAGCTGTGTCAGACTCCTCCTGGGGGTGTGGGCACCTGGATCTGCACACGGGATGACAGGAGGCTGCCGCTGCCACCTGGGACAAGTGCCAGGAGCAGCCTGCATCCAGCACCAGGAAGACTGCTGCTGCTCTGGCCCCAGGCAGTAACGGCAACCTTCTGTCAATCTATGCACATATCTGGGGGTCTGCATGTCCCCCCCACCCCCCGGAGGCCCACGCTCAGTGGCAGTGCTGGGAGGGCAGGTGGAGGGGGACCACTGTGAATTTTGGGGTGGCAGGAGGCCCCCTTCCATCTCTGTGGCCTGCCCCAAGTGCCAGGGAGAGTCCAGTGCCTCCCCTGCTGCAGCCTCAGGAGCGGTGAATGCTGTCTGTCTGTGGCCATTGGATTGTGCCACACCAGGAGGTTCAGGGCATGATGCAGAGCAGCAGCTGCAGGCAAGTGGCATCCACCACTCCCAGGGCTGCAGCAGGGGTGGCACTGGGCTCTTCCCAGAGCTCAGTGGCAGCACTGCAGGGAAGGTTGAGCTCCATGGGGCTGGCGGAATGCTCAGAGGGCAGCCCTGACTCTCCCCACTTCCTGCCACTGGGCTGCACTCTGAGTACCTCTGCCAGCCCCATGGAGCTGAGGCTGGTGATGGGAGGTGGGGGAGAGTCACTGTCCAGGGCTGCATTTAGAGACAGGGCTATGCTCTGAGTGGCTTCGCCACTGGCTCTCCGCCACCTCCTGCCACCTCCCACCACCAGGCTCAGCTCCATGATGCTGTGGAGCCTTCAGCCACCAGGCTATGCTCAGAGCCACAGCTGCACTCCAAGTAGCTCCACCAGCCCCATGGAACTCAGCCTGTTGAGGAAGAGCCAGTGGCAAAGCCACTCAGGCCGCAGCCCTGGAAAGCATAGCCCAGCAGCAGGAGGCTCCTCAGCCCCATGGAGCTGAGCCTGGCAGAGGGAGGTGGAGAGCCACTGGTCAGAGCTGTGCTCAGAGCCAGGGTTGCACTTGGAGTGGCTCCACAACTAGCACTCCACCACCTCTCGCCACCAGGCTCAGCTCCGTTGGACTGTGGAGCCCCCCACTGCCAGGCTCTGCTTACCAGGGCTGCACTCAGAGCATCTCTACCACTGACTCTCCCACCACTTCCTGCCACCAGGCTTACCGACAGGGGGCTGATAAAGCTGTTCAGAGCACATCCCTGGCTCTCCCCCACCTCCCGCCACTGGGCTGCACTCCGAGCAGCTCCACCAGCCCCATGGAGCTGAGCCTGGTGCTCCCCTAGCGCCCCCCAGGATAACAAGGAATAACGGCCACAAGTTGTTGGAGAGTAGGTTTAGATTAGACATCCATAAGAACTACTTCACAGTTAGGCTAGGATCTGGAACCAACTTCCAAGAGGAAGTGGTGCTGGCTCCTACCCTGGGGGGCTTTAAGAAGCGGCTCAATGCTTACCTGACTGCGGTCAATTGAGCCCAGTTTTTCCTCCTGCCCAGGCAGGGGGTTGGACTTGAAGATCTACAAGGTCCCTTCTGACCCGACTTCTATGATTCTATGCTATGGGGGAGACCCACTGGCTAGGGCTGCATTTGGAGCCAAGGCTGCACACTGAACAGCTTCACCACTGGCTCTCTGTGCCTCCCACTACTAGACTCAGCTCTGTGGGACTGCAGAGCTTCCAGCTGACAAGCTGTTCTCATCAGGGCTGCTCCACCAATCCCATGGAGCTCAGCCCAGCAGCAGGTGGCACCGGGAAAGCCAATGGTAGAGATGCTCAGAGCACAGCCCTGGTGAGCACAGCCCAGTGGCAGGAGGCTCTGCCACCCCACAGAGCTGAGTCTGGTGGAAGGAGGTGGTAGGGAACCACTGGCAGTGGTTGGAATCAGGGCTGCGCTCTTAACGGCTTCACCACTGGCTCTCTGCTGCCTCCCGCTGCCAGACTCAGCTCTGTGAGGCTGGGGGAGCTGTTTGGAGTGCAGCCCTGGCTCTCCCTTGCCTCCCGTCACCAGGCTGCTTCAAAACTTTAAATGTTTCAAAACTTTCAAAACATTTTCAGTGCCCCCATTTTGTTTTGAAGCCTTTTGTTTCATTTTGATTTTGCTGTTTCAAGCTCAAAATGCATCAAAACAGCTTTGAAATGAAACACCTATTGAAATTTCATACAGCCCTGTTATACATAACACTCTTAAAGGTATCTATATATCTTCTCCCTTTACATGTAGCATATCCCTATGTAATACTAACATTGGAAGTTTAGTTCAACCCATAGTTAAACCGCATTTTAACAGGTCTCTGTTAGTCTTTGTGTTGGCTTTTTAGCTCTAAGTGATCTTCTCAGTTTCTTTGCATTCTCAATCCTTATTGGTTCAGTTCTTGTTTGGTTTCCTGTTCAGATGTCTCTACTTCTGTGTCATTTAAAATCTTCTCTGTTGTTTCTTGTTCCTTTGTTGTTAGCTCTGTTTCCTTTGGTGAATCTCATGATGATGCTTCTTTCCCTGCTTTAAGAGGTGCAAGTGTTGTTTGTTCCTCTTAATACCTTCTGGTGAAACCACTTGATAGTATCTGGGAGCTGCTTGATGGGAAACTAGTGCTTTTTGTTTCCATGTTTGTCTATCTGCAATAAGAACCAGATCTTTGTTGTGCAGTTGTGGTAACTCTCTGGAGCCCCTGTCATAGTGCCATCTTCATTTGAGTTTGTTTATTTTTTTCATTTTTTTTTAAATGTTTGCATATTTTTCTGTTTATTATGATGGGCATCTTCCACAAGATTTGGCAGCCTGGTTTTGAGTTTCCTGTTAAACAGCATTTGTGCGGGGGACAATCCATGTTGCATGGATGTTGTCCTGTAATTTAGAGTGACAGGTAAAACTCAGAGTGTGGATCTGTAGCTTTTTCCAACAACTTCTTCACTATTTGTACTCCATTATCCACCAGACCATTGGATAGTGGGTATTTAGGACTTGAAGTGTTGTGATGGAATCCATATTTGTTTGCAAACTCTTTAAACTCAAAACAGTTGAATTGAGGACCGTTGTCTGTTCTCACAATTTATGGAATCCCATGCCTAGCAAAAATCGATTTGATGAGAGTTATGTTATGGTTTGCTGTTGTGCTTTCAAACAATGCAATTTTAGGATAGTGAGAATAACAATCCAGCACTAATACTTAATTTGTTCCTGCGCTCATGAATAAGTCAATGCCTGCTTTATACTTTGGCACAGGCTCCTCCATGACCATCATGAGCTCTTTTCTTTGTGCTAATCTGTACTTTAGGCACTTTGTACAAGCCTTTACAGCATCTTCTATGTCATTATTTATGTTGGGCCTGTGGCAGAATACCATCTCTGTCTCTCCTCAAACTCTGCTATTGGACAATTTGGTTACCATGGTCACTGCAGAAGGGAGACTTCTCTGGTCCCATTGGCTTCAGGTAACACCTAAGCTGTAACCTGAGCTGGATACATTCCTGAGGGAGTGGGGAAACCTGCTTCTATATGACTGGCCACACATCCCTAGGCTGGGGGTTTAAACTCTCTATTGTTCTAAGCAATGCCAACGTGAATGGAAGGGGTCTAAAGACCCTGCCAGTCTACCCGACAACCAGTGATGCATTTTAAATTGGTTGGCTGGCAGCCAACAGTTGCTGGCCTTCATTGGATCAGGTAAATGAGGTCATAAGGACTATATAAGTGAAGGACTGCCCAGAAGGAGGGGCAGTAGCCATGATGAAAACTCTCACAGAAGCTGGACCATCGGAAACTCCCTCTGTCTCTCTTGAAACTCATGGTCAAGGAACTGTTTGCCTCCAGAGGGAATCTCAACCTGCCTCTGGATGATATTTGTGAGCAAGCTACCTGAGATCGAAGTACATATATAGTTTGCAGTAACACAGATGCATGATCAAAGGCTACAATGCCATTGTTTGCTCTGAGGCATTTATCTGATATTGCTCTGTACCCTATTCCAAACCTACTACTTGTAACCAATATTTTTTTTTCTTTGTACCTAGCATGGGAGACTTATTGGGATACAGTTTAGATTATGCCTTGGGGTCCCCTTGGTTCAGCTGACTAAGGGAGACCACTATTTCTGTGTCAAACTGAGGTAAGCACCTTGAGTTCTTGAAGTGGGTCAAGGACTACTAGGCCTGTGTTTCCCAGCGGGTGCAGGTCCATGATTGTTCCACACTCTGGGTGGTGGCAGCGTTACTGCTAGGCTTGCGGGTAGGCTCCAGGAAAGGGGGCGGCTGGACATGAGGCACTCCCAGGGAGGCACTTGGAGCTTGGGGTGTTTGGATGCAGTGGAAGGTGGTTGGATGCAGTGAGGTGGTTGGTTCAACACAGGCGCACCCCCTACTGGCCCACCACTGGGCCAATATAGAACACCCCTTGCTCTTCTTTTGCATTTTTCAGTGCCTAGATGCCTCTCATGTATTCTGTTTAACATGTCTTTCTTTAACACTGCTGGAACAACAAGTCATGAGCCTTTGAACAAAATGCCTTCTGTTGCTGACAGTTCTTCCTTGAACTGAGAGAAGGGGCTAGGCATGTGTTTTCCAAGCCAACCAGCACAAACAACTGTTATCACTTTTTGCAATATGGTACCCTGAGCAGTAGCTTCTGCAATTACTGCCCACATTTTATCTGTGACAGGAATCACTCTTTTAAATAGATTAACATGTACAATGTCTGAATCTGGAATTGTCATTTTCCATTGTGTCATATGCTCTGGACAATGTATCTGCAATAGATTCATAGATTCATAGATTCATAGATGTTAGGGTCGGAAGGGACCTCAATAGATCATCGAGTCCGACCCCCTGCATAGGCAGGAAAGAGGGCTGATACTCATCTAACCTCCTCTTGAAGACCCCCAGGGTAGGGGAGAGCACCACCTCCCTTGGGAGCCCGTTCCAGACCCTGGCCACTCTAACTGTGAAGAAGTTCTTCCTAATGTCCAATCTAAATCTGCACTCTGCTAGCTTGTGGCCATTATTTCTTGTAACCCTCGGGGGCGCCTTGGTGAATAAAACCTCACCAATTCCCTTCTGTGCCCCCGTGATGAACTTATAGGCAGCCACAAGGTCGCCTCTCAACCTTCTCTTGCGGAGGCTGAATAGAGCCAGTTTCTCTAGTCTCTCCTCGTAGGGCTTGGTCTGCAGGCCCTTAACCACATGAGTGGCCCTTCTCTGGACCCTCTCCAGGTTATCCGCATCCCTCTTGAAGTGCAGCGCCCAGAATTGCACGCAGTACTCCAACTGCGGTCTGACCAGTGCCCGATAGAGGGGAAGTATCACCTCCTTGGACCTATTCGTCATGCATCTGCTGATGCACAATAAAGTGCCATTGGCTTTTTTGATGGCTTCGTCACACTGCCGACTCATGTTCATCTT
>NW_005842057.1:70205-80818 GCF_000455745.1 Alligator sinensis
TCTAACTTCCTCCCTACAAGCACGAGCAGAGGAGGTATATTCATCTTTGGTGATCTCTCCCTGTTTCCACTTTTTATGTGCTCCCCTTTTGTCCCTTAGGCTGCCCTGGATTTCTCTGGTCAGCCAGGGAAGCCTCCTGGCCCCTTTCCCCCTTTTGCCTCGCTCGGGGATCATCTTGCTTTGTGCCCAAAGGCTCATTTCCTTAAGGCACAGCCACCCTTCTTGGGCTCCCATCACTTCAAAACTCCTACTCTGCAGTGCGTCCTTGACTAATCGCCTGAGTTCATTGAAATCAGCTTTCCTAAAGTCTAGCACTTTCACCTTACTAGTTACCTTACCCACTCGATGTCTTATGGTGAATTCTATTATTAGGTGATCACTGACCCCCAGATGGCTACCGATCTGGAGGTCCCCAACCATGTCATCCCCCGTTGCCAATACCAGATCCAGTATGGTAAGTAGATGTTGTCCTGGCATGCACTGTATATCTAGGTCACACATTTGCAGGTGAAAGAAAAGTCTCTGTAATCTGGGTGGCATGTCTGATAACCCTTTCTTTACTATAGTTACCAAAAGTTTACAATCAATTTCAGCTGTCACAGGCTTCTTCCCATAGATGAATATATGACATTTCTTACAGCCATATACCAGAACTAAACTTTCTTTCTCAATTTTTGCAAATAGATACTAAAAAGTGCCCTAGAGATGCATATGCTACCGGTCTCCAGGTAGCCCCATGTTTTTGAAGCAAACCTGCTCCAATGCCTGCTTTAGAATCATCTGTTGACAGTTTAATGGGTCTTTTAGGGTCATAGTATTTTAGTACCAGAGCTTTCATTATTTTTTTCTTCCATGTTTAAAATTCAGCTTCATGTTCATGTTCCCAGATCTACTAGACATTCTTTTGTAGGTGTGATCTAAGGTGCTTCATCTTCCCTCCTAAGTTAGGCAGATATTTAACAACTGTAACAACTGTAGATGTGTAACAACTTTTACACAGCACTCTTAAAGTTATCCCAGACCGTATCATCCTGTGTAGATGATAAGTGTAGCTATGCCTATATTCTACTATGGGTATTTCCCATCTGTTTGGGCTTTGGTTACTGAATGGGGATGGGAAGGATTCTGCTCTCACCCCTCCATCCTTTCCCCTTCCCTTTCCTCACTGCTATGTATGTCAGGGGGTTTTAAGCCTTCCTCAGAGGCATTGGATATTGGCTAGAGCCAAGTCTGGGGATTTTAACTAGGATGTGCTGATTTGCTGGGTCATAAACCCGGAGGTCCCTGGCTAGAGAGTCTTGCCTTTCCACTCAGGGTCACATTGCTTGCCATATTTTGGGTCAGGAAGGAATTTTACCCTATGGTCAGAGTGGCACAGATTTTTTTTATGAGGAAGGGGATATTACATTATTCTGTAATGAGACGTGCAGCTTTCTTCCTGGGATCTCTTGACCATATATTAACAACTTTGACAGCACCAGGATGTTGACCACTGTGGTCCCCTCTGCTTTGTCTGTGACAGGTTAGGGTGTTAAGTCTTCAGTTTTGCTAAGAGGTTAGATAATGGATTTATATAGGATGGCTTGGATAGGCATGATCCTGCCTCAGGGCAGGCAGGGGATTGGACTAGATGATCTAGAGGTTCTTTCTAAACATACTTACCTATGATTCTATGATTCTTTTAACAACATTCCTCATTGTTTTGGAACATATTTACTTTTGAAAAATTATTTGCCTCCTATTTCCACATGAAGGCTAAAGATAGCTGCCAGCATACCATAAATGTGTCTGTCTGTGTCCATCTCAAATCCCTGCCCCCTCCCCACCCCCACCCCCCATATTTCTGATAGTTAAACAGTGTCCGTATTTGTATGAAACAGACTTTATCAGATATCTTTACACAACAATTTTAGTTTTCCTCAAATCAATAGTAATTAAAAAAAATGTTAGAAATCAACTAGCTAAACACTGAAAATGGTACTATATATTTTCTTTCACCAATTTTGCCCATCCAAGCATCTGAGTGTGTTTGTAAAAATTCCTTTTAAAAGTCTGTGAAATGTTTAAAATTTAGCCTGTGTATAGCTTCCTAGTTCCCAGCTAAGAGGTGGGCCATTTTTTTTAAACTTTATTCATCTCATGTAGGGCAGAAAAAAAAATAGTCCACCACAATAAAGCAGTTAGTGAACATATAAAATAGGAATTTGTAGGTTTTTTTTAATCAAGTGCTCATTAAAACTCTAATAACACAAAATGCTTCTTTGAAACTAAACAGTTATTCTTGTTCCAGAAGGTAAAGAGCAAATACCTTGACACTGAAACCAATGCAGATCAACATCCACTTTGCTGGAGTTCTGATACCAGGGGATCATACAAACAGGTAATTTTCCACAGGGCATAGCATCTACAATGTTTAAAATTCCCTTGAATGAAAAAGTTTCCCTTTATATGCTAATGACTCAGTCCAAATTAAAACTCTGTTGCTAAAAATATGAATAAAGAAGGGAAACTGGTGGGAGAATTAGGAGAGACTTTGTGGTAGGGAACATTTAAATATGTGGCAATAAAGAAGGAAGAAACTACCCAACTCTCATTAGAAAACTCTTCTCTCAGCTACTCCTAGCTCGAGGGAGGGCATTCAATGGAAGAAAACTAGATTAGTTTTTGTCACCTCACTGATCATGTCTGACAGACTAGTTTGTCAACACAAAATGTGAAATAGTAAACATATTTTAAGGCCCATAAACAACTTATAAATGGCTGCAGCAAATAATTTTTCACTCTCTGGGAAAGTCAGGAGTTTGATTTCTTGTAGTGCTTGTGTTTTTATATTTCAGTAAACACACATAAACAGGTTTAAGTATTTCTATAAGCTAACATACTACTTGTCATTAGGGCAAATAAATCATCCCAATTAGTCTTGACAATTGTCTAGCATTTTAAGTATTGGTAAAGTATTTTGAAAAAGATGTGCCCTTGTTTTATGGCTTTTGAGATAAGTTATGTCTAGTCAAGTGGAATTAAACTGGCAAAAGTTTTGAGAGTTTGCCTCATCTTCATTAGGACAAAAATATAACCTTTCAGAGTTTTTAATGGAAAATGAGCAATAGGACAGGAAATATTAAGACTCCCACCCTGATGGCACAGGGATGTAAGAGATTTCTGTAGTAGAAGTCAAGCTCCTGCTCTATCATTCTCCAACATCCCACTGGAATATCCTTTCCACCAAACTGTTGGCTATTCTGGAGTCTGCCTGGGACCCACCAGACATTACATTTATGGCATGAATCATGTGGTATAAAGTAGAACATCATTGTGGCTGGTTTATGTCCTGCCTTAAACTGAAAGTGTGGCATGTGTCCCAGACCAAAGACTGGCCTAAGCCTGATTCCAACAATAAACTGATGATTGTCATTGGGTCTGGCGCAGCCCCAGGATCTGAGAAACAGCAGCCTCTTACCTGATCACTTGGATGGGGCTGAGTCAGCCCCAGACCTGGTTTGCGCCAAGCAACTGGGATCTGAGGATTTTATGTCTCATCCCGGAAACTGGATTCCTTTCCATGAAAGTTTGAACATGATTTTTAGAAAGAAATGTTTAAAATCTGCTTTTATTACATTCCATTTCAGGGCTTATAAAGGCTAAGGAGAAAATAGTATCATGATTGCCACAGAAAAAAAACTCTTGCTTTCTGCTTATTTAGGATATCTGGCTTGTTGCTGATCAAAGACCAACACTTTCAGGATGAAACAATGGTTTAAGATGATACTAAGTAGCTGATCATATTGTATGCTGAACGTTCATGACTTTTAACCTGTAGTGGGGTTGGACTGTTGTTGTAGTCATGATGGTCCAGGAAATACATGAGAAGCAAAGTCTTTCTGATAATCTCTTCTACTGGCCCAGTATTTGGCGCAATAAAATATATCATCAAGAAGCCTTGCTTCTTGCATGACTTGCCTGGTGGTTGTGAGTATTCAGCACTATTCAAGATGGAGCCCTTTTTAAAATCTCAGCTTTTAAACAGAGGGCCAAATCCTTGGTACTGTAAGTAGAAGGAGCTACATTTACTTCCATGTAATAATGCTGTTTGACACCAAATGAAGAGCTGGGCCAGACATTAGGTGTGAGTCTTGACTCATAGACATGCGCCTGGATTTAAATTGCAGCATGAACAGGCACCAGTATGATGGTGTCCTCCTTCATGGTTAGACTACCAACCATATTGCTAAGGCAATGTTTGTTGTTGTATGTGGCCTAAAACTAGATGGTATTGTTAAACCTGCTATGAGCAACTTTCCCATGCAAAGTCAAGGAGTACAATGCAGCATGGAATTAACAAGGCTGATGAATTTGAAACTTTTATTTATCAATAATGAAAACTATAAAACATTTTTCTCCTGTGATACCTGTTGGTGTTCTTCACATGTAAAGGGTGATTAGAACAATGGTGGCTTTACCTTGCATAAAAGAAGATTGTGGTAAGGGGTAAATTTGTTTTGGTGTATTACAAATTCAGTATAATATTGTTGCTAGAGGCAACCCTGAATACTTTCTTCTTTTTCAAGAAAGAAGCATAGCTTCTTTTAGGAAGCTTCATTCCTTCTGGCACAATGTTTCCTTCTGACACAGGAAGAAGGAAGAAGACTTCCTGACTATAACTTTGGCTACTGAAGTAGTAGGAAACAGCAAATGTTTATTTTAGAGAAAAGAAAATTGCGTGTGGAGGTGTTTTGAGAGAGGAGATCAGATTCACTGTGCAGAGCCAAGCCTGAATCTCTGGCACAAACTCCTTCTCTAATCTCTTTGCAGGACAGTGTCCCCTGTGAGATGTTCCTTGTCCATGCTTAAATTTAGGCAGCTTTACTTGTCTCATCTCTGTTGGTGTTTCAGGTTCCCATTATCTTTGTTGCACCAAAGCAATGCCTGATGTATGTTTTGAGATGCAAAGATTTTTAGAACCCCTACATTGAAATATACACATTTGCATGGGCAAGAAGCTGATAGTAGGTTTAATGACAGCATCTAATTTTTGGCCTGACACATCTTTTCAGACACAGGGAGTTTTAGAATCACTACATTGAATATATTATAGTGGCTATTATTTTGTTTAGAAGCAGCCATTGGGAACTTGTTGGCAGCAGCACCCTACTGATTCTTCAGAGGCAGCTTATTGTTCAAGCTCCTGCTCACTTCATTAAGAGCAAGACTGGGCTCATACTAAATGATTCTGCAGTATTACCAACTCTTATTGTTTGCTTTTCTTGAAAGTTCATAGAAGCAAGTGACTATATAAAAATCTTAACTAAAAATAAAATCCAAGTTGTTTGTTCTTATGAACGTGGAGAAAAAGTTTGACCATATAGTTCCATGAGACTCAGAAACCAGAAGGTAAATTTTTAAAAATCCCAAAAAGCATTGGATATCAAAAGATCATTGTTTTTGAGCAAATGTCATGGTTTTGGAGAGCTACTTCATGATTTTGCATTCTTAGAGTTGGCAATATTGATTCCGGTAAAGAATCTGCATCCTCGTGGATCCCTTAGAGCACTAGTGTAACATGCAATTATTCATTTTTAAGAGGAAATTGGTCTCTTAAAATGAAATTTCATACCATGGGATAGGCACAGTTAATTCCTTATTCACTACAATTAAATATGTAAATTACAGTTGCACCTAGACATAGCAAAAGGAAACCTTTGTTCTGAACAGTTTGCAGTCTAAATGTCCTCAGAGATATTGGGAGGGGCAACAGATGCTTAGAGAGTAGGTCACACAGTAAGCAATAATGGAACCAGGAACCTGAATTCCAGTCTAGCAACCTTCTTCACTGACCATATTGTCTCACAGGGTACATACAAGTGGTTGCATCACCTGGTTTAGGTTTAGGCATTCTCAAGACTGGGTTAAACTCCCTGAGGTGTTATTAGAGGGGTTAAACTAACTTAGGGCACATTATTTTCTGGATGATTTAAGCCCTGTCAACATCTATATGACTGGTCAGACCTAACTTTGGTTAGGGAAAGCTAAGTGTAATGCTTATATATATCCCTACAGGTAACATAACATCTTTCCCAAGTGCATACTTATCCCAGTAAAAATAACCCAACAGATTTTACTTAACACATAAATTAAATATTTTTTTGCTTAGATATCCTGTATCCCCTTAATTCCTGCTTTGAAAATTAAGCACCTGTGATATGGTTAGGCTCTTAAATCTCTCTGCACAGATGAACTGGGATGAAGTTTCGGGACACCTCTTTGCACCCACTTCTGCTACATGCTAAGATGTTTATAGAGCAGCAGGGAATAGTGAAAGGTGAACAAGTGTAGAAAGTGGAGTAATCGTTTTATGCAGCCTTCTTATTAACAAGAACTGCTGTATGAATGGCATGCACTGCTGATGTACCTTTTCACACCCCTGTTGTAGGATTAGGCCCATAATAGGAAATAAGAGGAAAAAATGCCTTTGTTTTAATAGAACCTGAAATACTAATATTGGATATCTTTTTTGCAACACTGAAGGCATTTCATATGTCCATATATGAGCTGCAAACTTCTTGAGTAAAATAGTTTATTCATGTGAATCATCTAAATGTGCTATCAAAGATGTAGCACCTCACTTGTAAAGGAAAAGAGGAACATTTATCATTTTGCCTTAACATTATGTTGATGTAAAACTGCTAGAGGATCATAAATCTCTGAAGGAAAGGAGACTGTTTTATCATCTGGGAAATAATAAATGTCAACACATAAAATAACAATGCAATTATATTTAACAGTCTGTTGACACTGATTGACAGAAATAGTGACAGAGATTCTTAATCCATAATGGCCTATGGGTTCATTTTAGAAAGCATAATTTCAAAGACTCAGAACTTGTCTCATCAGATTATATAGCAATAATGAAGTTCCTGTTCCCTGAAATAGAGACACACTGAATACACTCTCAATGATTTTTGAACACTATGGCTAGGTACAGATGTTACAATAATTGTGCAGTAGGTGCACAGAAAGTGCTCCATAGCCATAAGCGAACAGATATTCACGGCACATATAGTACTGTAAAAATGGTGGATCCCACTCTAAGTTAACCCAGGGGTTAAGGACAGGCATTCAAAAATGGCAAGTCCAGATGATCTCCACCCCAGGGTGCTGAGCAAATTGACAGGGGTCATTGTGGGCCCCAGGCATGGCTTTACAAGCACTCATGGTGCTCTGGCCAGGTTCCAGAGAACTGGAAAAAAGCCAATATAGTCCCCATTTTCAAAACGGGGAGGAAGGAGGACCCAGGTAACTATAGGCCTGTTAGTCTTACCTTGATCCTGGGGAAGGTCTTTGAGAGAATTATCCAGGAGCACATCTGCAAGGGACCAACAGGGGCAGTGATGCTCACGGGCAACCAACATGGGTTCATTAGGGGCAGGTCCTTTCAGACCAACCTGGTTGCCTTTTACAATAAGGTCACAAAATACTTGGATGCAGGTGTCGCAGTGGACCTAGTCTTTCTGGACATTAGGAAGGCCTTTGACACTGTCTCTCACCCCATTCTCATTAAAAAAATAGGTGACTATGGCATTGATGCCTACACAGTCAGATGGGTCACAAATCGGCTGGAGGGCCACACCCAGAGATTGGTGGTGGATGGGTCATTTTCGACCTGGAGGGATGTGGGCACTGGAGTCCCCAAGGGCTCAGTCCTCGGGCTTGTACTGTTCAACATCTTTATCAGTGACTTGGATGAGGGGATGAAAAGCATCGTGTTCAAATTCAGGGATGACACTAAGATGTGGGGAGAGGTGGGCACGCTAGAAGGGAGGGACAGGCTACAACTAGATCTGGACAGGTTACAGGGGTGAGTGGATGAGAATAGGATGGGATTCAATACTGACAAGTGCAAGGTACTGTACCTAGGGAGAAAGAACCAGCAGCATACCTATAAGATGGGGAACTCCTTTATCATCAGCACAGAGGCAGAAAGGGATCTTAGAATCTTTATTGATTCCAAGATGAACATGGACCGCCAATGTGAGGACATGGTCAGTAAGGCTAACCGCATTTTGTCATGCATCCACAGATGCATCGTGAGCAGGACAAGGGAGGTGATCCTCCCCCTCTATGTGACATTGGTCAGGCTGCAGTTGGAGTACTACATCCAGTTCTGGATGCCGCACTTCAGGAGGGATGTGGACAGCATTGAGAGGGTCCAGAGGAGGGCCACTCACCTGATCAGGGGGCAGCAGGGCAGGCCCTATGAGGAGAGGCTACGGGACCTGAACCTGTTCAGCCTCCACAAGAGAAGACTGAGAGGGCATCTGGTGACCGTCTATAAACTTACCAGGGGGGACCAGTTGGGAATGGGAGAGGCCCTGTTCCCCCGAGCACTACCCAGAGTAACTAGGAATAATAGCCACAAGCTGATCGAGAGTAGTTTCAGGCTAGACATCAGGAAGCACTACTTCACAGTCAGGGCAGCTAGGATCTGGAACCAACTTCCAAGGAAAGTGGTGCTCACTCCTACCTTGGGGGTCTTCAAAAGGAGGCTAGACAATCACCTTGCCAGGGTCATTTGATCCCAGCATTCTTCCCTGCCCATGGCAGGGGGTCGATCTTGATGATCTGCTCAGGTCCCTTCAGACCCTATCAACTATGAAACAACTATGAAACTATGAAAAAGCCCAAAGTTGAATTGGTTCAATCTCTGCAGGTTAGTGTAAACTGCATAAATTGAACCAATAAACAAGTGAACAGACATTCACTTTTAATTCTGCAAATACAGACACATGCTTGACTGCCCCAGTTCAGAAGCCAGGGGAGGCACTAGAGGATGTCTCCCTGCTTGTCTGGAGCAGACATCTTAGGCCAAGGCTTGCCTACCTACCCTGCAATGGAGGGTTTGCAGTGGAGGTACAAAGCACACTAGGATGCTGAGGGACTATGAGTTAACTTGAATCTGGAGGGGGCCTGGAACAGAAGTTCAATAAACTGATTTAACCTAAATCAATTAAGTCTGATACTACATCCATCCAGGTTTATCTTAAACCAGTTTCAGCCATTTTGAAAGCAGTTTATGTGCACCAAACTTCTGTCGTGTTACAGTTTTGAACCAGTTTCTGATCACTTATATCTAGAAAGGCTGGAGACAATAGCAACTCACCTACAGGCAGAGAGCAATGGGACCCAGAGCAACCCATTGTGTTCCGTGGTGATTTATCAGCTTGTGGTCCCTGCGAATCCAGGAGTGCACTGAGGCTGACAGTTACCAGAAAGTATGGTCACCAGAACCCTCAGGCTCAAGTCCGGAGCAAGGACTGTTGGAAACAGTCTGTTTTGTTGTTCATTTTCCCTTTTGTTGTTTTCTTTTTTCTTTTCTTTTCCTGCTCTTGTGGGGTTTATTTTTCTGGGGGGCATGACTGTGTCTGTGTCTGAAACCCAGATGATGAAGCCAGATTAGGGGATTGGATCTGGCACATAGGGGATTAACAATAGCCAGATACTTCCCCAAAGAGGTAGTCAAAATTTGAACACTGCTAATTCATTTTTGTGACTACACTGCTTGAGTCGCTGTGATTTATTTTCTGAGTTATATTGAAAGGAGGACCACTCCAGTCTGGAAGGGGAGCATCATCCATTTACTTCTAGAGTGGAGATTTCTCTTCTTAAGCAAAGTCACCATAACATTAACTGGCAGTGATCCAACAGAGTGACTGAGGTGCAGGAGTAAAAAGAACAACATCATCAAAACAGCTTGGGGCCTTCAGAGAACTAACAACAACTGATTAAGTTCCAGGTCACCATCATTTTTGTGTTAATGGTTGGCGTGTGGACAGGGTATAGGGGAGGAGATCTTGCCACTATGTGAGTATGCTTGGGGAGACACCCGTATCATCCTTGAGCTCTCCTTTTCTTTGTAAGATCAAAGGTGTGACAAGTGAGCTGATGGAAGCCTCCCAGACTCTCAGGCAATCAACACATACCCATCCTAGTGGGAATGTGACAACACCTCATGCACAGCCCCATGGGAGCTGGGGCCTGGCACCTAGATATCCTCCCAGGTAGGCCAGGACCAGGCAGTCTGCCACCCAAACCCCAGCGTAAACCCCTCCACCAGCAGGAGCTGGTGTGGGTTGCTCACCTCTGCTGGGTTGGGATGATGGGCTTCAGAGTACATCAGCACTCTGCCTGCACAGAGACAACCCTGTGGCCTCTGCAGCTCAGACACTGCTGGCAGGTACAAGGCCCATGGTCACCTGGCATTGCTGCAAAGCTTTTTTGGTGCGCAGCTACAGAGTCCTCGATTAATAGAGTGGGGGGTGGGATACTGAGCATCCATGTCAGGGCAAGCAGATGGATGCCCCAGAACCAGGTCTGGCATGGCCATCTCTCTCTGTGTGGTAGGTAGAGGACAGTGGAAATGTCCAGCCTAAGGTAAAGGGGATTACCCTTTGCAAAGTGGTGGTTACTGTAAGACCTGGGAAAGTTTGAGGTTGTGCATGTGGCCTGACCAGTGGAGCTCTGGTCACTCTGAGCAGTGGCTATACCCAGCTGAAGTGAAAAGAAGAGGCACATGCTAGGAACTTAACCTTCATGCATCCTCCGCTTCTTCCCCTCCC
>NW_005842057.1:80828-83676 GCF_000455745.1 Alligator sinensis
CAACCTTCAATCTACCCCTTCATAGCCAGTCTCTAACCCACTCACAGATGCAAACACCACATGAACACCATCATGGACCATGAACAACCCCACCCCCTCCTCTTCCACCAGCCAAACCAAGGCATACAACTAGGAGTATGGGAAGATGAGTGATCTCATCACCATCTGGGGTGATTAAGAGATCCAGTACCTGCTCCAGAAAAGGCACTATAATAGGGATCTCCTCAAGAGCATTGCCCAGCAGTGCAGGTCCAGAACAGGAACTGGGCACAGTGCCACACCAAGAGCAAGGTGATGAGGAGTCAGTATCACCATGTGCTTGATGCCAATGAGAGGTCCAGGGGCCAGAGGCATAACATGCCCTTTTACGTGGAGCTATCTCACTTCCTCACCAAGGACAGGGACACTAACACCCTGCACACCTACAGAACCATGGTGGGGCAGGCAGATTTGCTGAAAGAGACCCCCTCCAGAGGAGGAGGAAATGTAGGAAGCTCCAGGGCAGCTGGAAAACTAGGTGACCAGGAGCTTGTCATCAGGGGCCAGAGGGCAAGAGCAAAGCTTCTGGAGCTGGCCTCTGAGTAATCTGGCACACTGCTGCTGGTCCCCAGGCCATCACAGAATGTGGGATCAAAGGTGCACCTGCAGCTGGAAGTGGAATCCAATGTGCATCTGCAGCTGGAAGAAGGCAGGGCTGCATAAACCCTTTACTGGGCCCTAGGCAAACAAATTTGTAGGCCAGTCAAGATCCCCATCCCACCCCGGCATTGCCACCTGTAGGGAATGGGGCTCAGAGCTGCCACTAGGAAGCAGCCACCACAGCAGCAAGGCTAGCAGAGGGGAGGGGAGGGGAGGGGAGGGGAGGGGAAGAGAAGGGAAGGGAGGCAGATGGGGCCATTTGAACCACTGCAAATGACCAGGGTCCTCTGCTGCTCAAGGCCCTATGCGTGTGCCTAGTTTGACTATGCGTTAATCCAGCCCAGCTCCCAGACCATATTCTCCCCCATGGCTGAGAGCATGGAGTACAACATGCAGGAAGGGGAGGAGAGCTCTGACACCATGGACACTGGGACATTGTTATCTCTCTAATAATAGCCTACAACACAATTGTTTTCCTTTGTCTCTACAAGAAGGTGCCCCTAGACTTCCCGTCTACAATAGTAATAAGTCTTAGGGAATAAAGGACATGATTCTTGCTAAGAAAAATTTAAAAAGCAAGGTTTCTTATTTTAAAAAAGGTTCACTTTTCAGATGTAAATATTCAATGCAGTATTTGCAAGTGGCTTTTAAAACATGCACACTGGTGAATTTCTAAAGAAAAGAATATTTTATGTTTGACCAAATTTCATTTTAAACAAACTAAAAATGAAAATTCTATGGGTTAAGTTGTTATACATCTAATGTCCATAAAAACAGTTTAATATTACCAAAATGATCTTGGTAACTGCCATTTCATTTACTGGAAACTTGTTCCAAATTTCCTTAGATATTATAGCAAGAATCAATATGACATTTTTAGTATAAATGCTGGCATTGTCTATTCCAAATTATACTATTTCATCAACAAAAGAAATGAAAAATATATCCCTATTTATTCTTACTTTCTCATCTCTTTAATCAGAGAACCAGGATATTCTCTGAGAACACTTCATCCTAGAAAATTTCTAATCAAATAATGCATCTTGGAGATAATTTGCTAGATTTTCTTTTTTGCCTTAGCTTCAGAAAGATTCCTCCCTTTCCTACATCTTAATGGCATAAGAAATGTGAGCAATTGACCATCTATTTCCCTTAATGTTTCCAGTTCAAATAATATGTACTTCTTTCTTTAATTGAAGACATTTCTTTGGTAAAGTACCTCTCATCAGAGCACTGGATTATCACTTTGTCCAAAGACAAGTCAAACTCTCAGATACTGCAGCGATGAATGCAATAGAAATGCCCATAATTAAGTCCCAGTGGAACTAAACCTTGTTAATCTGTCCTGGCTTTGAGAGTCTTTCACCACCATTGGAACTAGAGCATGAGTTGCTAAATTTTTAAAGACCTTGTCTTATCTGCCATAAGCCATAGGAAGTAATTTAATTTTGTTTGAATGGGAAGGTGGGGGGAGGAGGGGGCAGTGGGGAGAGCAAAGGAGAAGTTTCTGGAGCAACCTTTTTGGCCCCATTCAGATGTTTCACAGCCAATCATAGGTTCCATCGCTGTTGTGTACAGTGGTCAGCAGAGATGTAACTATAACCCCTACTATGCACTGGTTGATGGCAGTGCACAGTTCAGGGGCAGTAGCCAGAAGTGAAACACTTGTGAAAGGAGGCAGAATGTCACCTGTTTTTGCCACTGATGTGTTGAGCAGCCATTTAACACTGGGTATCAAGGCACAAACAGGAGATGACATTTCCCTTCCTGCAGTGGCAAACTTTCAGTTGCCAGTCCTGCACCATGCGCTGCTGCTGCTGCTCTGCTCTCCCCACTGTTGGAACTGGAGCTGTTGCAGGGAAGGTGCAGGGGATGGGGGATAGAAGGGTGTGCCAGTTCCATTCTGGTGCCCTCTTTTTCAGCAGTGCCCAGGGCTTGTGTCCCTCTTGTCCACCCATCATTACATTACTGCCAGTGGTGGATATCAGTAGCATTTTCTGCTTCCATAAGATCTACAGGAGTGAGGAAATTTTTGGACAGTGATAAGCAGTGGCAGAGTTCATTGTTTTCCCACAGAAGCTTTACAGAGATTTTAATGACTAAGCAAGACTGTGAGACTGCATTATTTTTCAAAGTATTGTTTTGCTGCTCCACAGCTGCATGAAAGCAGGGGCTGAATCTCACAATCACTCATTCCCTCCTTTCCCTT
>NW_005842057.1:83686-84784 GCF_000455745.1 Alligator sinensis
GGAAAAAGCAAACAGCAACACTGCTTGCTCCCTGGGTTCCAAAGCTGCGTGGAAGCGATGCCTCCGGCACCAACCAGCCAGTGAGTGTATAGAGCTCGTGACACATGTGGAGCTCCCAACAGAAATCATGCTAACATGCCAGTAAGCTCACAGAGCTCATTCTCATCCAGGATCACAGCAAGAGTTTACAGATACATGCACTTTGGTTATGTGGTGCATGCACTGCAAACTCTCTTCACTGTGATGCGCTGCCCAGCAGGAAGGGTTGTGGCCTCCCAGCATCAAGATCCTGGATGGCAGTGAGCTTTGTAATACATTATGGCCAGTTCTAGATTTGGTGAATGACTAACCTAGGTGATTTCTATGACATTTGCATCTCTAGTATCCCAGTCAGATTTACAATGTGAAACTTATGTTAATCAGTTACTGTCTCTTGCCCCCACACTTCAGGTTTTTCCTAGGCAATTCTGGGTTACTCCAAAGTAACTTTAGGTAAAACAAAATACTTTTCTCTCTAAGGCCTGCAAAAATTGTAGGTTCCATTTTCACTCTATTTCTGCAAGTCCTTTTCACTTACATAGCTTATCAAAGAGGTTCAACAAGCATAAAACCGTCTAACTTATGCATGATATTTTGGCATTCCTTTCTAATAACGGATTCTTCAATTTCATAGATTCATAGATTCATAGATTAATAGATGTTAGGATCAGAAGGGACCTCAATAGATCATCGAGTCCGACCCCCTGCATAGGCAGGAAAGGGTGCTGGGTCTAGATGACCCAGCTAGATGCCTATCTAACCTCCTCTTGAAGACCCCCAGGGTAGGAGACAGCACCACCTCCCTTGGGAGCCCATTCCAGACCTTGGCCACTCTAACTGTGAAGAAGTTCTTCCTAATGTCCAATCTAAATCTGCTCTCTGCTAGCTTATGGCCATTATTTCTTGTAACCCCCAGGGGTGCCTTGGTGAGTAAAGCCTCACCAATTCCCTTCTGTGCCCCCATGATGAACTTATAGACAGCCACAAGGTTGCCTCTCAACCTTCTCTTGCGGAGGCTGAAGAGGTCCAGGTGCCCTAGTCTGTCCTCATAGGACTTGG
>NW_005842057.1:93614-93932 GCF_000455745.1 Alligator sinensis
TGCTGGGTTTAGATGACCCCAGCTAGATGCCTATCTAACCTCCTCTTGAAGACCCCCAGGGTAGGGGAGAGCACCACCTCCCTTGGGAGCCCGTTCCAGACTTTGGCCACTCTGACTGTGAAGTTCTTCCTAATGGCCATTATTTCTTGTAACCCCCAGGGGTGCCTTGGTGAGTAAAGCCTCACCAATTCCCTTCTGTGCCCCCATGATGAACTTATAGACAGCCACAAGGTTGCCTCTCAACCTTCTCTTGCGGAGGCTGAAGAGGTCCAGGTGCCCTAGTCTGTCCTCATAGGACTTGGCCTGCAAAGCCTTTAC
>NW_005842057.1:94098-100805 GCF_000455745.1 Alligator sinensis
GACTCATGTTCATCTTGGAGTCCACTAGGACTCCAAGATCCCTTTCCGATTCCATGCCTCCAAGCAGGTCATTTCCTAGGCAGTAGGTATGCTGGACATTTTTCCTTCCTAGGTGCAGCACTTTGCATTTCTCCTTGTTGAATTGCATTTTGTTGTTTTCCGCCCATATGTCCAACATGTCCAGGTCTGCTTGCAGCTGTTCCCTGCCTTCCGGTGTGTCCACTTCTCCCCACAGTTTTGTGTCATCCACAAACTTGGACAGAGTACACTTCACTCCCTCATCCAAGTCGCTGATGAAGACATTGAAAAGTTTTATCCAAGGACGAGCCCTGCAGGACCCGAGGGAAGTGCATGCTGCCACTGGGAACCGGACCCACCCCTCGCCCAAGCCTGCAGTGGGCAGCAGCAGTGGGGGAGCTGGCTTCTTGCTGCACCAGGCACTACCTTCTGTTGGGGGCAGGCAGGGAATGCAATTCAACAAGGAGAAATGCAAAGTGCTGCACCTAGGGAGGAAAAATGTCCAGCATACCTACTGCCTAGGAAATGACCTGCTTGGAGGCATGGAGAGGGAAAGGGATCTTGGAGTCCTAGTGGACTCCAAGATGAACATGAGTCATCAGTGTGATGAAGTCATCAGACAATTTGTTTAGCTATAATTATGGGTTCATTAATATTTTCATGATAAACCTTGCTTTTTCAGACTGAGGACATCAGCTGTAACTAGGCTCATATCTAAAAAATTGACTAAGTATTTTCAACCTTGACTAGGTATTTACTGCATTCTTAAAACATTTTGGAGGATAGATTAGCAAGAAAAAATACTCTAACCTGGAACAGGAATTGATTCTCAATAAATGACATGTCTATTAATATGTCTGAAAATGTCTATTTACATGCCTGTAAATATCTATACATATATGATGTTCTGGGGTGTTCACAACAGTCTTTGAGTTTTTCTAAGCTTTTATTCTCAATATTTTTTTTTTCCAAAAAGGACTTCTAATTAAACAGAAAATATCTATAATTATTTACATTTTAAAATAATTCTTGTTTTTGTCAGGAAAAAATAAGGTAAAACTCAGCAGTCCATAGTTTACAAGTCCATCACTGATGGACAGCTCTACAAACATTCAATATCAATATTGATTTTCATGAATCAGTAATATGGACTAGAACCCCAAAGGTGCTTAGGCTTTGCAGTGCTACATACAGCAATGACTAAATCCTCAACTCACCACTTTGTACTAAAATGCTATACCCTCAATCAGGTGTCCATATTTCGTATATAAGACATGGGAAACTTTAGACTACCTGTGAGAAGGGTCATCTTAAATCAGAACAGTTTAGTACTACCTGAGCTTGGCTGGAGTGAAATGCAAAGAAAAGCTTAAGTATTTAAAAGGTTAACTGGCCAGTGAGAGGAAGTTACCTTTTTTTCACTATCCTTAGCCTTCTCCAATTGGGCCCCTAACTCCTATCTACAGAAAATCAGACAGAGAAATGGAGAGAGAGAGACAGAGTGCTTATAGGCTACTGACTAGCTCAGAAGTTAAAGCACTCAGAATAATAATAGAATTAGAAGGGTAGTCAAGTTCCTTGCTACTAAAAGCAACCCTGTCATATAGGCTAGGGACAAATGTTCAAAAAGCCTAAGCCTGAATTGAGTCAATCTTTCCAGGTTAGTGTAATGTGGCTATGCTAAATCAGTTTTGTAACTGGACAGACATCCCAGAAATGCAGGCACATGCCTGCAGTGGCTCAGGCCACTGGGGGCGGGAGGGAACATTAGAGCAGCCCTCCCTTCCTTCCACAGCCTGGAGCTCTAATTAGCTCAGCAGGGAATTGATAACAGGGTTTATCACCCAATTAAGAAAACAACAGAGGAACATTACCAGCTATTCATTGATTCTACTTGTTCAGTCTACCTGTCTAATACATAGACACCTCCTCAGCAAGGCAGAGGAGAGGGGGTAATTCCTGCTTAGCAGGGAGTGGTGAGGGGAGGGGGGAAGCAGCCCACAGTCTCTGGAGCTCCAGCCAGAGCATAGGGGAGCGGCCAGGCCTACTGTGGAGCATAGAGCCCTTCCCAGCCCAAAGAGCATGTTGGGATGCTGAGAGTATCTGGTTTATCTTAAACCAGCAAGTGGTCTGGGACAGACATTGCATAAACTAGTTTGAGCCAAATTAGTTAAGTCTGATACTACATTCAACCAGATGTATCTCAAACTGGTTTCAGCCATTCTCAAACTGGTTTGTATGCACTGAACATCTGTTCTAAGTTTAAACCAGTTTCTGATCACTTAAAACAGTTAATGTGTAATGCCGGTCCCTAGCCATAATCCCTTTCATGAACAGACATAGTCTACCTAAAAACAGCTGTTTTTCAATCCTGGTATGCACATTGTAAGGCTGTCCAGAAACTCATTGCTCTGACAGTTAAAAACATTCTTCCAGTTTCCAGCCTAAATTTATTCATGACCAGTTTGTATCTATTTATTCTTGTGCCAACTCTGTCTTTTAGTTTAAATAGTTTTTCTTTCTCCCTGGTGTTTACTCTGAAGCATTTATAAATAGCAATTAGAACCTATTCCATGTTCATCTTACTACACTAAATAAGCCAAGTTCTTTTAGTCTCTTCTCATATAATAGGCTTTCTAGTCCCCTGATCCTCTCAGTAGTCAGTCTCTGTACATTTTCCAATCTGAGCTCACCTTTGGAGATCATGGGCAATCAAAACTGGCAATAGCATGGCTCTGACAGGGCACTGTTGGTGCCTGCCACTTTAAGGGCTTAGCCAAACAGCCAACAGGTACTTGATTATGGTGGCCATTTTAGAACTCTGGCCACCTATATAAACAGAGAAGTTCACTGCTGGCAGGCCAGGCAGAAACATAGCCTAGCTGAGCGGCAGAAGAAACAACCCTAGAAACAAGGGCAAGAGCTTATGGGGATGGATAGGAGGCTCTTGATTCTGGGCATGACCTAAAACTGGACCCTGCTGGGAGTAGGTGGCCTGGTGTGACTGCCAGTGGCATGGGAGTCCCCAGGAAATGCCAGGCCAGTTACCACCCTGGTGAAAGGTGGGTCAGGGCACCTTAACCCCCAGTCCCCGCAACACTATGGGTACAAGGGGGCCAGACACAGCTACGGCCACCTGAGCCCAAAGAGGGTGGGGCCAGGCATGGCTTCAGCCACCTGAGCCCCCACCAGGGAGGGAAGCCCTGTGGCCCCAGTGAGGAGGTGGAGATCTAGAGCCCCAGTGAGGGGGAACCCAAGGGCTGGGAGCTCAGTATATGTGTGTGAGTGTGTATAGAGTTGCCCTGGGAGGGGACAGGGCAAGCTTGGCCCTGGGCAGATAATTGGCTTGCCACTACCTTGGTGAGGGTCAGAAAAGAGGCCCAAAAGACAGTGCGTCTGCCACCCAAGGTGTGTGGTAGGTAAAGCCTATGGCCGAAGGGGCCCGCTCCAAGAGGGAGCAAGGTGGTACAAATTGTCAATGCATAAGAGAGACCCTGTGAGAAGGGGTGGAATGTGAAAGGCCCTACTGAGAGGAGGGCAGTATGAATGTGTGTGTGTCTGAGGCCTGACAATGAGGGCTAAGCTTGGTCCGGCTGTAGGCCGGAAGTATTATGTCACCTGGATGCCATCTGCAAGGCTTGGGCTGCAGTGTAGGGGAGGAACAGAGGCCCCCTGGCATTGGGGCAGGAATGGGCAGCCTCCCACCTTATTAGAACCAATTAAGAAACAACAAGGCGTGGCAGAGGTGGAGGCAGGTGATTGGCTCAGAAACAGTTGGGCAGGCCAATGGCAGATCGGCCCTGAGAGAGCCTCTTGTTACAATGGCAGTGTTTAATACAATTACATTATTATTTGCTAATAAGGCCTTACCTTATCGACTCCCCTAGGATGTGGGAACCTTGGGTTCAAATCCCTACTCTATCTCATTCAGAAAAGAGACTAGAACCTAGACGTGTGGCTAATCTATTAACTACCAGGCTATTCAACTCACTCAATCACTCCTGTTGGAACAGTTCCTTACTGAAAAAAATAATTATTGGCTGGCATAGGGATTTGAAAATCACTCTCCTACCTTCCAGTTCCTGCCTTAAACACTGGGCTAGTGTTGTGTATCAATAAATATGATATTATATTTTTAATAGAAATTTAAATACCTTTAACAGGAACCTTCAACTTGTGCTAGAATAGCCAATAACTTGATAATTAGGAAGACACTCCTTTGAATGTGGGAGATGGATCAAGTCTAGCAGAGAAGTTCCCACATCTTGAGGAAATTTTCAAGCTTTTAATATATCCTAAAGTAGGATGTATTGAAGAATAGATAAATTCATGTGTATTGTGTACTGAGTATGCTTAAAAATCTGGCAAGATAATCATGGATGAATTGATTTTTTTAATCCCACTTTGGGGTGTCTGTCATAGAATCATAGAAAATTAGGGTTGAAAGGGGCCTCAGGAGGTCATCTAGTCCAACCCCCTGCAAAAAGCAGGGCCATCCTCAACTATATCATCCCAGTCAAGGTTTTTTATATCTGAGTCTTAAAAACCTCCAAGGATGGAGATTCCACAACCTCTCTGTGTAATCTGTTCCAATGTTTTACTACTCTTCTAATGAGAAAGTTCTAATATCTAACCTAAACTACTCTTGCTGCAATTTGAAACCATTGCTCCTTGTTCTGTCATCAATGAGAACAGTCTAGCTCAGGGGTGGGAAAATTCCAGCCCAAGGCCGGATTGGGCTTGCAATGGACTCCATTTCCAAGCAGCCCTGCCCACCCCACTTGGGTCTTCATGAAGACCAGTCCAAGCAGTGCTGGCAGGGTGTGTGGCTCGACAGAGATCTGCTCCATGGCTGGGTTCTTGCAGCAGTGACAGCACAGGATGGAGCTGGGGCAGAGCCACAATTTGCTTCCTGCATGCCCCTTCCTGTAGAACTTATGCTCATCACAGGGGCATGAAGGCAGTGGATCATGGTGCTGCTCCATCTCTGGCCTACATTACCACTGCCACAAGATGCCAGCCCCAGCCCTGGTCCCTGAGCAGCCCTCTGCCCAGTCATGCACCCTGCCAGCACCACTCAGGTCACTTTCCATGGAGACACTGGGAGCAAGGGGCTGTCATAGCTCCATACTGTCATGGTCCCATCACTCTTGGGGTCTCCATGGAGAACAGCCCAGGTGTCATGAACAAGGGCTGCTAGGAAATGGAGTCTGGCCACCGGCTGGTTCCACCATTTTGCCCACCCCTGATCTAGCCCCATCCTCTTTGGAACCAACCTTCAGGTAGTTGAATGCTGCTAATTACCTTCTTCAGGGTTTCATCTTAAGCAAAAGCTCTGGCAATAATGATCCATATTTCCTCTTGAGACCACATATCGTGTGTGCATGCTTGTTGTAAATATCACATTCACATATGCATAATTTAGCTTTGGACTTTGTTGCATGTTTGTGATATAATCTAAAGAGTATGTCTGCACCAACCCAATTACTTCCAAGTTAGTGTTTCCTATTCAGAAATCTGTATTTGATACAATAGACCTGTATTCTAGGGAAATGAGGTTTTAGGCAGAAAAGAACATTTGAAAAGCTTATATTAAAAACCTCCAAGGATGGAGATTCCACAAACTCTCTGGGTAGCCTTGTTCAATGATTTACTACCCTCCTCATGAGAAAGTTTTTCCTGGTGTCTAACCTAAACTTCCCTTGTTGCAACTTGAGACAATTGCTCCTTGTTCTCTCATCTGCCACCACTGAGAACAGACTAGCTCCATCCTATTTCAAATCCCTCTTCAGGTAGTTGAAGACTTTACTAAAATCTAAGCCAGCAATTGTAATCAGGCAATTATTCTTCAGAGTGGTTGAGAGTGTTACTTTGTGGAATGCATTAAAGTTGAACTGGTAACCTTAAATCAGGATTTTCTTGATTTTTTTAGATTTATGTCTCAGCTACCATTATTTAATATTGTAATGTTTAAATTTTAAAACTCCCTGGGTAATTCTCTGTCACTGTATCAAATCAGCAGATTAGTATACATCACATATTATATAGGGAAAAAATATCTGTGGCGTAATCCTTAGCAAAGACCCTGACTGTACTTATTTTTTAGTTATTCTGTCTTAGACTACCCAATCGACTAAGTGAACTAAGTGACTGAATCAACACCACAGAGACTCTTTTGCAACTTCTCCATATATTGGATAATTCTATCTGTTATATTAGGGATCATTAACATCCAGAAAAATAAACTATTACGTTTATGTAAAATATAAAAGTTAAGATTAATTCTACATTTCTCAGCTTACTCCTCATTCAGCCAGAGAAGCTTTCATCAGTAGCCAGTTCAGGAAAACTCCATGGGGTCCAAAGGCAAAGGGGCTCATTAATTTAAATCAGGAACATTGTGCACATTCAATTGATTGCACAAGGTAAATGCTATTATAATACTGAAATATCTTTGGCACAGCACTATAAGTATTGCATTCTGCCTATCATAACACCCTTAGTGTGGGAAAAGTATTTTATGAAACAAAAATCACAAGAGAGCTGTATAAATTATTCTGAATAATTAGTATGCATACTTATTGAGTATACAACATCACAGGAGATAATAGTAATGATTCCGGTCAAAAAATGTCACATGCCACTCTCCAGGAAGGTGCCCTCCCCCCCCCCCCCCCCCCACCCCCCGC
>NW_005842057.1:100815-103231 GCF_000455745.1 Alligator sinensis
CACATTTAAAAGGCCTAATTTTCAAGTGGCCTTGATCCCAGCTTATTTATTTATCTAATTTTTATTAATTTCTTTAATTTTTATGCCACCCTCCCCTCAAAAAGGCTCAGGGCAGCTTACAGTAAAGACAAAGCACTTACATGTTCAAAATTTTAAATGAAAACACCTCTGAATGCATTTTTCATAGTGTTTCAATCTTTAATGAATTTTAGATGTTTAAATTCTATCACCTGAACAGACAAAAGTTCAAAATCTATCATTATAGAGATGAGAAATTAACATTTTTAAAATTTGGCATTGTGTTTCTTCTCTCTCTATGGGTGATGAAAAATTAAATTTAAATGGCCCAATCCTGCAAAACTTGCTCAACAAATCTCTCCCTTTTCATTTTCACTGAATAATCAAGAATATGTCTTTTCAGGTGCATAAAGCCTTTATTTTCTTTCTATGTAGATCCAAGATATAAGATTTAAAGTCACCATGACCACTCATGAGAGAATAGAGGGATATTATGTTATTTTAGGAACACATAAGTGAGGTAACTAATATTTTTAAAGCAATAGACTGTCCTTTGCAACAAAGATTTTTCTCAGGATCATCCTGCAAACAATGTATGCACACATGAAGGCATATATGAAAAACTATTCAAATTAATAATCTTGTTTATGTGTATATTTATTTGTTTGTATGGCTGTATTTTGCTTCTGTTGTTATTCTTAGGAGTTCAATAACAACAGATTTTGGCACTTATAGAAGGATGAAAACTCACTGGGTGCATCCACACATGCAGGCATGTGCGCTTGCAGCAGCTCAAAAAGCAGTGACACAAATTTGTCTGGAGATTTGTGCCTCAGCACACATGCCTAAACTTTGGTGGGGCAAATTGTGCCACTTGGGGCAAACTGACCCTGGCCAGCTCCTGGGTTTTCAGCTTCTGCTGGCCCCAGCAATATAAAAAGCTGCCCTGCTGAGCAGCTCAGGGTTACTTGCCCTCAAGAGCTTCTCCCCCTTATGCTAGCTGGACTGCTGAAGCAGCCTGAAACTGGAGTGGCCCCTGCCCTCTCTACCCACTACAGCAGTCTGGCAGTGGGGGCTGCTGCCTGGCTGTGACCTGCTGCCACCTGAGACAGTCTGAGGCCCCATTGGTGCACACCTGCCAGGCCCACTGAGACAGGGATTGTACTGCCACCTGATGACACTAAAGCATTTCTGTCCTATAAGGTGGTGACTATTCCAGTATTTCCAAGATCATGAACTATATTATGCTTGTTTATACAATGACTAATTTTGCCTGCAATTAGGACATTTACTTCTTATAAGATAATGCACATTTAATGAGTCCAGCATTTGTTATTAAGTTTGAATATATACCAATTCTAATTTACTGTTAGTGTTGATATTGTGCTCTGCTAACTACATTTAATAAATGGACTTCATCTCTCCACAAAAGGTAAGAATCTCTTTTCTTACAGGTTGGCTGACCTTCTACATCAGGCTTTAAACTAAGTTCAATGGGGGACAGGGAGGCAGGAGATGGAGAGAGTCTAGAACCTACAAACTGCAAGACACACAACAGTACATCCCAGGTAAGCACTAAGGGGCCCATTGGGCATCAGAATAGTGGGGGAGCACCAAAGGCACCATTTGGAGGGCTCAAGTGCCTCTATACTAATGCTAGCAGCATGGGGAACAAGCAGGAGGAACTCACACTTCTGCTTGCAGACAATAACTTCAATTTAGTGGGGCTAATGGAAACCTGGTAGGAACCTACCCATGACTGGGTGGTACAAATTGAGGGCTGCAGGTTGTACAGAAGGGACAGCATAGGGAGGAAAGGGGGTGGGTGGCTCTCTATGTAAAGGATCATTATACATCTAGCTTAATCAAAATGGGATCAGAGGAGGAGAAAGTTGATGCATTGTGGGTTAGGATACATGGAGGTCAAGGGAAAAAAGACATGGTAGTGGGGGTCTGCTACAGACCACCACAACAAGAGGAAAAGCTAGACTTAGAATTTTTGAAGCAGCTCTCAGAAGCTGTACAGTCTAGGGACGTGGTTGTCATGGGGAACCTAAACTAACCTGACATCTTCTGGGAGGAGCAGTCAGTCAAATCCAACCATTCACATAGGTTCTTAACCTGTGTGAAGGACCTTCACCTAATGCAGGGGGTATATGGTTCCACTAGGGGGAATGCCTTACTGGACTTGGCATTGGCTACTGGGGGTGACCTGGTAAGGGAGCTACAGATTCATAGTCACCTTGGGGATAGTGACCACCAATCAGTTGAATTCACCATACGGCACAGGGTGGGTAAGATAACTAGTAGGGCGGAAGTGCTTGCTCTCCCCTACCTTGGGGGCCTATAAAAGAGGGCTGGATAGGCATCTGGTGGGGGTCATCTGACCCCAGCCCTC
>NW_005842057.1:103247-109051 GCF_000455745.1 Alligator sinensis
GCCTAGGCAAGGGGTCAGGCACGATGATCTTTTGAGGTCCGTTCTGACCCTAGCATCTATGAATCTATGACTCAAAGGTTCGGGCCATACTAAAAATGCTAAAACCTAAAGGTAAATGGAATTCAGAAATTGCTAGGAATGTTGAATTATGTCAGCAATTTATACCTAATTAGACAGCTTGCAAAATTCATATAAGGCATCTTCTCCACAGGGGCATGGAATGGTCCTGGATGCCACAGCATGAAAGTGAATATAATGTTTTTAAAAAAATGTTGACAGCAGCCCCAATTCTACAATTCTTTAACCCACAAAAAGACACCAAACTCTCTGCAGGTGCCTCAGAAGATGGATCAGAAGCTGTTCTATTGTAGTGTCATGGAACTTATTGGTTGCCAGTCTCATATGCATCTAGAACTATGACAGCTTCAGAAAAATTATGTGCACAAATTGAAAAAGAGACCCTTGGCCTACCTTATGGATGTAAAAGATTCCATGATATACTGTATGGTCAGAGATTCACTGCAGAAATAGATCACAAACCACTAATAGAAAAGGACTTGGAGATGCACCACCAAGGGTATAGTGAGTACATTTGAAATTACAGAATTATTATATCACCCTGGAATACCAACCTGGATGCCATTTGGTGATGACAGATACGCTTTAAAGAGCATACCCTCTATCAAACAGTCCACAGTCTGATGATCTGAAGCAAACTATAACCATACATGTGAACATATTTAAAACATCATGCAATGTATCTCCAGGAATTTGGGATGAATTGGTGATGGAATGGCTAAAGATGGAGCATTGTAAACAATGATACTGACAATAAGAAAAAAAGGAAAAATATTCTCCTTTCCATTTACCACCTGCATATTCTCAATATAAAAATGTATGCTAAGAGATCTCATGAAGGGTACACAGGTTCCTGCAATGATAAGAAAGAACATTTTGGAAAGAATAAATGAAGGTAAGCAGGAACTTTTGGGTTACAGAACACAAACAGCCAGCCGCAAGAGCAGTAGCAAAACTGTTACCTCTGTACTATAAATAGTTGTATATAAGTTTCTGCAAAAATAATTAGACATATACAAGTCTGCAGGACCAGATGATCTTCATCTGAGAGTGCTGAAGGAGATGGCCAAAGTCATTGCAGAACCTCTGACAAAATTCTTTCACAACTCATGGCACCCTGGAGAAGTCCCTGAGGACTGGAAGAGGGCCAATGTTGTGCCCATCCACAAGAAGGGCAGGAGGGAGAAACCAGGTAACTATAGGCCAATCAGCCTAACTTCCATCCTAGGGAAAATCCTAGAAAAGTTCATCAAGGTGTTAATTTGCAATAAACTTGCAAAAGGTAAGATTCTGAATGACAGCCAGCATGACTTCATCACAGGTAGGTCTTGCCTTACCAACCTCATCTCCTATGACCAGGTAACTCACCACCTCCAAAAGGCCGTTGATCTAGTATCCCATGATGTCCTTGTGAGAAAATTGGAGGATTGTGGGCTTAACTCTGAGACAGTCAGGTGGGTAAGAAACTGGCTGCAGGATAAGACCCAGAGAGTTGTAGTGAATGGATCTTTGTTATCCTGGCAAAAAGTGGGCAGCGGTTTTCCACTGGGGTTGGTGCTTAGTCCACTACTTTTCTACATATTTATTAATGATTTTGATGTGGGGGTGAAGAGCTCACTGGCCAAGTTCATGGACGACATAAAGTTATGGGGAAGTGTGGTCACGGTTGAAGATAAGCTACAGATACAGGCAAACCTAGGCAGCAAGTTGGGCGGATCGAAATCTGATGAAGTTTAATGTTGAGAAATGTAAAGTATTCCCACTTGGGATGAGCAACCCCCAACATACCTACAGGCTTGGCGACACCAAAATGACTAGCACCATGGATTAAAGGGACCTGGGGGTAATAATAGACCACAGTATGAATATAAGCCATCAGTACAATACTGTAGTCAGCAGGGCAAATAATACTCTGGCATGCATCAATCAATGCATCTCCAGCAAAACCAAGGAGGTGATTCTTTCGCCCTACTCAGCACTGGTGAGACCGCAGCTGGAGCACTGCATCCAGTTCTAGGCACCACACTTTAACAAGGACATGGACAAGCTTCAGGGAGTCCAAAGAAGAGCCACCCATATGATCAGAGTCTTACATGACAAGCCATGTGAGGAAAGGCTGAGGGATCTGGGACTCTTCGGCCTGAAGAAAAGAAGGCTGAGAGGGGACCTGTTAGCAGCTTACCTCTACACTAGGAGAGTACATCAAGGGCTTGGTGAGCAACTGTTCGCCAGGGCACCCGAGGCCACAAACTCCTGGAAGATCAATTCAGGCTCAATATTAGGAAAAACTTCTTCACAGTCAGGGTGTCTAGACTGTGGAATAAGCTCCCTCCAGAGGTGGTGCAATCACCTATCCTGAAAATCTTCAAGAGGAGACTAGACAGTCACCTTGCTGGAGTCACCTGACCCCCAGTTATCTTTCCCACTTGGTGCAGGGAGCTAGACCCAATGATCTTCCAAGGTTCCTTCTGGCCTTACAATCTATAAATCTATGAATAATATAGTTATTTCCACATTACAAGTCTGCAGATACTACAGGGAGAAGGAGGGAAAGGACACTGGGGCTAAACCTCAAGGTGCAAATCTTACTAGTTTTTTTTTTTCTCTGGTTCTTCCCTTCAACTCAGAAGGTATCACAGTTGTTTAAACTGAAGGGGGTGACATGAGGGAGAGACAGAAACTTAACAACGTCACAATGCACGTGTTGTCTTCAAGCTACAGTTTCTGACCTTAGGGATGGAGGGATGTAGAAAAATAGGACTCACGGTTAACATACAAAAGACTAAGGTCCTCCATCAACAAGCTCTTAATGAGCTCCAGTAATTCAGATATATGGTGAGACTCTGGAGAATGTTGAGTATTTCCCATACCTCAAAAGCCATCTCTTGCAAAAGGCTGACATCAGTGAAGAAATTTAGCATTGCCTGTTATGTGCAATGTGAAAGAGTAAATGCAGATGTGGCAAAAAGAGCCGGAGAATGCTGCTTCCAGAGCCATTACCATATAAGGATGGAGGCTATGGGATCAGAACGAGGAGCAGAGATGAGAGCTTCAGCAAGAAAGAGAGCGGTGAAAAGAGAGGAAAAGAGGGAGAAAGAGGATTCCCAGGGGAAAAAAAACTTACCTGAAGACTTCTCACAGCGCTGGATGGAGCTGAACTCCAAGGAAGAGGGGCAGATCTCCAAGGAGACAAACTGCAGAACGCATCTGACTGCCGACCTGTGAAGTAAACAAAGAAGAGAAGAGAGTGTATGTTGACCCACTATCTCAGACTTAAAGATGGCATCTGATTGTCCTCCAAGAGGATTTGAGGCTTCAGTCACACTCAGGATAAAAGGTAGACCCTCATAGCAACTAAAAAAAAAGGGGGGGGGGGGGGATATAGAGGGGGTGACCCCCCAAAAAAAAAAAAAAAAAAGGGGGGGGGGGGAGTATATAGCGGAGTTGAAGATAAAAACTGCAACAAAGAAAAAACAGATGAACAAGAAAGAAAGAGACTTTGTTTACTGATAATAAGTTCTGTTCTGCCAAATTGATAGTTGCTGCATTAGAGCATTATATAGGTAGAATTACAAAGTTGATATTACTGATAAGGTTAAAGAAAGAAAAGAAAGAGGATACAAAAGGCAGCTTCTGCCTAAAAGTAAAGAAAAATTGTATAGAGTGATAAAAGATAAAAATTAAGACAAGTGTTAATCTGAATCAGACCATGAATATATATATATGTCTGCAAGTACGTGCAGATATTTGAGAAGGAGAGCGAAGTATTTCCCCATAATACCAGGACCCCTAATAGAGGCATAACCCCCCCCCACCAAAAAAAAAAAAAAGAAAAAAAAAAGCAACAAAAAACTGAACTATATAAAATAACCCTCCCGACTAGTGACATCATACATTAGAACATATATTAATAACATCCAAGACATGGCAGGAAGGAAAGCCAGGGTACCTCTAGTTCTTTGGGAGATTATAAGAGGGTACAAAGAGGCATCCTAAGCGACACCATCACATGCAAGTGTCACCTTTGGGCTCCTGAGGAAATGGGTGTTTGAAGATCACATAAGATTCAAAACCCAGCTAATGGTTTATCAATAAGTTGTGATCCCTACCTTAATGTACAGAGCTGAAATGTTGCAAAACATACAGGAGACACCTTTTGTTGATTAAAAAGTACCATCAATGCTGTCTATAGAAGGTTCTTTGAATCCAGTGGGAAGACAAACACACTAGTGTTAGCATCCTCTCACAAGCAAACACCATGACCTTCGAGGCAATGATCATCCAACATCAACTTCACCGGGCCAGTCATGTCATCCAGGTGTCTGGCTCCAGACTCCTGAAGCAAGTTTTATTCTCCCAGCTCAGTCATGGTATATGCTCAAGGGTAGGGCAGAGAAAGTAGTTCAAGGATGATCAGAAGTCCAACTTGAAAAATTGCAACATTGACATCAACTCGTGGGAGGCTATCACCCAGGACCACTCCAAAAGGAAGAAGAGTCTGATGAAAGGATCTAAGCACTTTGAAACCTCATAACAGGAGATGGAAAAGTTGGAGCACCAGAAACAGCATGTCATCGACAAAATCAAGAATCCAGAGCCAAAACACACAGACACACACACACACGCAGAGAAATAAATGCCTGAGTTGCAATAGAACCCATTGGTCCTGGATTGACTTTTTCAGCTGTCTTTGGACCCAGAGATAAGGAAACCATGGAAAACAATTATTCTCTACTGCGAGGGATTGCCAGTGATGATGACTACATTCTTTACATCTTATATACTTTGTTAATCATTAAATATTTTAGGTGACTTCGAGGCTCTGGGGACCAAGCTTAAGGAGATGGGGGCGCAGGTGGTATTCTCCTCTCTCCTTCCGGTGAGTAGGCAGGGACGGCAACACGAGGCCTGCATTGGCGAGGTCAACCGGTGCTTACAGAGTTGGTGCCGCCAGGCGGGCCTTGGGTTCCTACATAATGACCCATGCTTTCGGGCGGGGGACTTGCTGGGGTGGGATGGGCTTCATCTCTCTCCTAAAGGCAAGCGTGTCTTCTCTTTCAGGTTGGCTGATCTTGTACGGCGAGCTTTAAACTAGCCTCGCCGGGGGAGGGGGCCGCAGGAAGATGAGGAGACGCCACCTGAGCAAGACAGGTGACACATGCAAGGAGTGCCCAGGTAAGAAACAGGGATCCAGATAGTCTTCCTAATCAGGGGGTGGCAAGCACAGCTATGCAAGGCCTTAAATGCCTGTATACCAATGCTTGGAATATGGGGAAAAAACAGGAGGAACTCGCCCTCAGAATAGCCAGTTCAAACCCAGACATAGTAGGGCTTACAGAAACGTGGTGGGATTCATCCCACGACTGGGCAGTTAACATTAGGGGCTATAGGCTTTACAGGCGGGATAGAGAAGGAAGGAAGGGAGGGGGTGTGGCGCTGTATGGCAAAGAGCAATACCAATCCTCTGCCAGCAAAATGGGGTCAGAGGAGGGGCAAGCTGAAGTGCTCTGGGTCAAGATACAAGGGGGTCGTGGGGAGAGGGATTTAAAGGTGGGGGTCTACTACAGACCCCCCAACCAAGGGGAGGAGCTGGACCGGGAATTTTCAGGCCAGCTTGCAGAGGCACTTAAGGCAAGAGATGTAGTTGTCATGGGTGATCTAAATTACCCGGACATCTTCTGGGAGGAGCAGTCAGCCAGGTCGGACCATTCCAGGAGGTTCCTGGC
>NW_005842057.1:109675-130274 GCF_000455745.1 Alligator sinensis
CTCAGGAGTGCCTCTGCCAGGCCCAGGGTCAGGCAGAACCGACTTAGGGAACTTCTGGTGGGGCTGGACGTGTTCAAGTCAGCAGGTCCAGACGCTCTCCACCCCAGGGTGTTGAGGGAGCTAGCAGGGGTTATTGCTGGGCCCTTGGCATGGCTTTACGAGTGCTCGTGGTGCTCAGGCCAGGTGCCAAATGATTGGAAGATAGCCAATGTGGTCCCCATCTTTAAGAAAGGGAGGAGGGAGGACCCAGGCAACTATAGGCCTGTCAGTCTTACCTCAATCCTTGGGAAACTCTTTGAGAAGATCATCAAGGAGCACATCTGTGATGTGCGGGCATCGGGGATGATGCTCAAGGGAAACCAGCATGGTTTCATTAGGGGCAGGTCATGTCAGACCAACCTGATTGCCTTTTATGATCAGGTCACAAAAGCATTGGATGCAGGTGTCACCGTGGATGTAGTCTTTCTGGACTTCAGCAAGGCCTTTGACACTGTCTCCCACCCCATCCTCATTAAAAAAAACTAGGCAACTGTGACATTGATGCCTGCACGGTCACATGGATTGCTAATTGGCTGAAGGGTCATGCTCAGAAGGTGGTGGTGGACGGGTCATATTCGACCTGGGGGGAAGTGAGCAGAGGAGTCCCCCAGGACTCGGTCCTTGGGCCCGCACTGTTCAATTTCTTTATCAGCAATTTGGACAACGGGATGAAAGGCAACCTATTCAAATTTGCTGATGATACCGAAATTTGGGGTGAGGTGGGCACGCTAGTAGGGAGGGAAAGACTGCAGAAAGACCTGGATAGGTTGCAGGGATGGGCTAACAAAAACAGGATGCGTTTCAATATGGACAAGTGCAGGGTGCTGCACTTGGGCAGTAGTAACTGGCAGCACACTTATAAGATGGGAAACTCCCTGCTTGAGAGCACAGAGGCAGAAAAGGATCTTGGAGTCATCATTGACTCCAAGACGAACATGGGCCGACAATGCGAGGTCACGGTCGGCAGGGCTAACCGGACCCTATCGTGCAACCACAAGTGTATCTCAAGTAGGGCCAAGGAGGTGATCCTCCCCCTCTACGTGACACTGGTCAGGCCACAACTGGAGTGCTGTGTCCAGTTCTGGGCGCCTCACTTCAAGAGGGATGTGGACAACATTGAGAGGGTCCAGAGGAGGGCCACCTGCATGATCCGGGGACAGCAGGGCAGACCCTACAATGAGAGGCTATGGGACCTGAATCTGTTCAGCCTTCACAAGAGAAGGCTGAGGAGGGACCTGGTGACCATCTATAAACTCACTAGGGGGGACCAGAAGGGTTTGGGGGAGACATTGTTTCCTCTAGCACCCCCGGAATAACAAGGAATAACGGCCACAAGTTGTTGGAGAGTAGGTTTAGATTAAACATCCGCAAGAACTACTTCACAGTTAGGGCGGCAAGGATCTGGAACCAACTTCCAAGGGAAGTGGCATTGGCTCCTACCCTGGGGGGCTTTAAGAAGCGGCTCGATGCCTACCTGGCTGGGGTCACTTGAGCCCAGTTTTCCTCCTGCCCAGGCAGGGGGTCAGACTTGAAGATCTACAAGGTCCCTTCCAACTCTACTTCTATGATTCCATGATTCTCTGAAAATGATATATTCCTCTTGACTACTGTATCAGAAAGCTAGGCATGGAGATCTCTTTCTCTCCTTTGCATAAAACAACTCCTCTCTTACATAAAAATAAAACAAATCTAAGCAATAATAAGAATGAGAACTAGGGAGGCAGTCCTTTATACCAATGAACAGCAGGTTATTTTTCTCCTGAAGTGGTCATTTTTGCTCTGAGAGAAAAGTCCTGAACACCTGTATGTTCATGGTTTCTCCTGAGAAAGCACAGACCCTCCCCAAAAGAAACTGAATGTCTTTACATGGATGATAGGCATAAAGGAAAGTGTTCTCAGTGTATTATTTGACAAATGCAACTTGCACAAGTTTAAAGTAACAAGCACATATTTTTGTAAATATTGCTAAGCCTTAAGTGCTCATAGACTGTTTTCCCTGTATAGCTAAAGCAACTGTACCTCTTTAAATCTATAGTATGATCTGTAGCATACTGGACTTTGTCAGATCACAACGCAGAAAAAGTAAACGGAGGAGAGATGAAATAGAACATCATATTTCTTTCTGAAACCAGGATCCATGCTCCATGCTCCAGGGAGCAGTGGTTATCCCCTAGAGACATAGGCAGTACGTCCCCATGAGTGTGCACATGCAAGGGCTTGTGTTTCCCATGGGACAAATAGCAGTGGCATATATTTGTGCCACTTTCATTTTTCTGTGGGCATGCCCTGCATGCATGGTCTGGGGTGCAATAACGTGACCTGGATGGGGTAGGGAATGCTGAGGCCAGCACCTGTGCTGGCCCCAAACTTATCTGGGGTCTTGGGGACCTCCTTGGCAGCAGCAATACTGAGCTAGCCACTCAGAGCCTGGCCAGAAGGCAGAATCTGGTTTTAGCTAGACAGGCTCCCTTTCTGGTGAGACACATTGCTGCCGCATGCACCACACCACTTTTTTCAGTGGTGGTTTTTTGGGGTTTTTTTTTTACACAGGGACCTCCTGGTCTCCAAAAAACCCCCAACCACACTGCAAATTAACAGTGCAGCAAATTCTTGCACATGCACCATGTGTAGTTTGCAATGCCTCAAACTGCTTTGAGGCACCACAAATTAAACATGCATGCTCATGGGGATGTGCCTAGGATGGACAGTTATTTGTGTTAAAAGGTCCCAGAAAAGCCAATCAGATTACTTACAGTTGCCATTTCACCTGTATGGCAACATCCTTATACTAAAGAGCATCATTACATAATGCAGACAATCCAGTGGGACACATTGGGTTCAACCATACATGCTATTAATGCACCTGAATTATCAACAGACTATTCTAGAGAGCTGTAATAGAGGTGGAAGGGATGAACCTAAATTGGTAAAACAAGTCAGTTCATTACCAGTGTAGATTGTAAGCTGGTTTGTTCTTCCGTTTTTCTGCCTCATGGACTGAACCCATATACTGAATGCATTACATCCTTATCAGAAAGGGAGAAGGAAAAGATGGTTAATAGCAATGGAAATAAAAGGCAAGCTTGATAGGTCTCCCTCTCCAGTTTCAGGGCAAAAGGAAAACCACATTACTACTTGGGTTGTTCTGTGATTGCTATATTTGTTAAAACTGCATCTCCATAATTTGCTTAGGAAATCATATGCAAACTATTGAAACCAATTCTGATTTTCTTTGATTGTATCCATTATTCATAAGCCTTTGATGAAAATTTTGTGCAAATAATTTACAGGGCTATGGATAGTTGCCTCAGTATTTTGCTATTAGATATCTGTACTGTGGTGTGGGTCATGTGTTATTGTTTTGGTCACCTGGTTGGGTAGCAAACTTTATAATAAATCGTTACTATTGTATAGCGTAATTCTGAAATTCACTTTTGAAGGATTACTCATTTTTGCTAAAATTCATTAAGTTTGAGGGATCTGTAATGATTGTCATGATTACCACATGGCTCATAATGAACTTGATAATCCTACAAATGTCTGAAAAAAGAAAGAGTGCATTTATTGGTCAATCAGGTGATTTTTTTCCCTTTAATTATCTGACCCACTCCTAAAACCTTACAGCATTCCCATAGCATGCAAGATGAGCATGTCCCTATATAAATTCCTGCAAAATTCCACAATAGTTAAATTTGGTTTGAATTCTGCCCGTTTTTTACTCTGTTAAAAAGTTCTTACAGTTGCTACAATAATTTCTAAGGGCACATATCCTGTGCCAAGATCCTGGGCATCTTGTGGCTGTCTACAAAGTCATCGGGGTTTGGTGGGGAGACAGCACGTGATAGGAGATGCTCTGTTTATCAGGGCACCCCTTAGTGTAACTAGAAATAAAGGTCACAAACTGATGAAGAGCAGATTTAGGTTAGATATCAGGAAGAATTTATTTATGGTAAGGCTTGCCAGAATCTGGAATGGGCTTCCAAAGGAGGTGGTGCTCTTCCCTACCTTGGGGGTCTTTAAGAGAAGGCTGGATAGACATCTGGCTGGGGTCATCTGACCCCAGCCCTCTTTCCTGCCTCAGGCAGGGGGTTGGACTCGATGGTCTGCTGAGGTCCCTTCTGACCATATCTATGAATCTGTATTTTTAGGGCTATATGTGCAATTGACATCAGTGATAGGTGGCTACTCATTTGTATAACTAAAAGGAGAGTTTTGCAAAATACCTTTTAGCATAGATGAGCACTGGGTGAAACTACAAGTTGCTCTCTCAGTCCATCTTATTATCTGCTTTAGATAGATATTTTTCAGACATTTAAAAAAATACATGTTCCCCCAAAATCTCATCAATCCTTAAATTCTCACCAGTTATTTTTTCTTCTTTTTATTACAGACAGTATACTTTCTTAAGGCAGTTGTTTATGTCATATTATATTATAATATTTTGTATTCTCCTTTCATATTTTATAGATATTTATATTTTTAATATTTACTCAAATCTAAGTCAAAACTGTACTTAAAACGATCCCTCAACAATTAGATTCTTTACATGAAAAATTTATGAAGTGGTTTAAATTTTCCAGGAATAGAATCTAATTATCAGAGGGTAATTTTTAATTTTCCCCTCTCCACTGCTACAGTAGAGAAAATGGTGGCTGGGCGGGGGTCAGGTGTTTAGGGGGGTTGCCCTCTGCCCCTTAACTTCTTCCCTCTGAAGCCTTCCTTTCCCCCCACTGCTGGCATCCACTACAACCACTCTGTGTCTTTTCCCCTCCCCATACCCCCTAACTATCAGATGCTGCTCGGGCTCTGTTTTCTCCTGGAGCATGGTACATGGAAGCTTATCCCATGCTGGCCATGCAATATTGGTGCTGCTGGTTGTCTAGGAAAAAGTCAGAGTTTCAATGTGCTCCATACCCAGGAAGAAACTGAACCTAAGTCTAAACCAAACTGTTGCTGCCAATAAGGTGAAGACATGAAGCAGAAGCTGCAGAGGGTAAGTGGAGAGGAGCAAGAGGCTGCTGTGGGTCTGACTCTAGCTTCTACCTGTCCCCACCCTGCTTTGTACATTAATATAAGACAAAGGGCTTTTTCCCATGTTGATGGGGAGGGGGGTACTCACAGTACAATTTGGGTAAATAAGGTACATTTTTTAAATATGATAGTTACCCTTAACATTATGGAGGAAATAATGGAATTTGGCACATTTTGTTTATGGTTGCCTAAGGTTTTTACAGATCTTTTTTCTTTTTTTTCAAACATCATCAGGCAATGGATTAAATGCTTTTCATCATATTATCTTGAGGAATTTGCTCATCCTTGGTGTCTGTTGAGAAAGAAATGACCTGTCTACCAACACAACCAAAATTTACAAGCTCTAAAAAAAGCTGGTGAGCTAGTACAAACAGTGATATGTGAATATTTTGTGGGAAAAAATGCAGCAAGTCCTCTCCATTTTTATTTGTTGATTTACATTGTTAACTGTTCATGAGTAATCAGGCAAACTTCAAATATTCATTGAAATGTTAATGAATCCTTAATTCCCCTAAATTTGTAAAATTTCTTCTAAAAACTCACAATACAAGTTATTCACTTTTGATTTATCACTAAATACCTTGCACATTATTAAAAGTTTTCTATTATTTAAAATGATTAATGTATTTAACCAAGCTGCAGAATAAATATTGTCTTTATTATTTAACCAAGTGTGTAACAGGAATAGCTTATTAGGTGGCAGTAAAAGAAAATAATTTTTAAACATGCCAGAGGCTAAACATTGTTTAGAAATTCAAATAGATGTATTTGTTTAAAACAAATGCACTAGTGGAAACATGGAATTGTTTACAAATATTTCTCTAGAGAAGGATTCTGGATTTATTCATAAATCATCATCGATTATTATTTATTTATAAAATCTTTATTTAATTTATAAAACTCATTCACTAAACTTTCATAGTAATAAAGTAGTACTTGTTTGCAATTATTTTAATTTGAAAAATGGATTCAGTTTTAGTAGTCTGTTATGAAAAAGGTCAGATTGCCCTTTCCAGTTTGAAAAAAAACCAAACTCCTAGGATCTTGAAAAGTGCTGCCTGTCTTCATCTCTTCAAAATCAGGCCCAAAGTATGCAGACAGAAAAGGTAAATATTCTTTTTACTTCTAGCCCTGGAATAAAAAATAGGTACTTTCTTGACAAAGTTTTCACTTATTACATATTCAGTAGTATTTTTTCTGTTATTGTCAATTATGACCTTCCTTTCCTGACCTATGTAGTAATTCAAAATGACAAGCCTCACTATGGACTTCTCATGAAGTTCTTATCTAAAATGAAGAAAGTCTCTTAGGCCAGTATTTGAGGGAAGGCAGTGTGTGGGAGAGGGCTATTATTAAGACAGCATAATCATTATTTTTCTAAGTGGTAAAGAAAAAAATCTGGCTTTTCTAAATAGTAAGATTGCTAACAACCATGTACAAGTTTTATGAAAATTTTATGAGTTTCTGTTTTTAAATGAACCAAGTAAATAGTCAGGAGAGGGAACCTTTCCCTTTTATTGACCAATCACTGAAGTGCTAGGATAAATTATACTGCTTTAATCTTGGTGGATGTGCAGAAGTATGCCAGGAGGATAGAGGAGGTCTTTGGCAAGGATTGTGCCAGGGATTTGGCAGGGATTGTGTCATGCCACTACCCTTTTTCTTCCAATTAGGATCAAGATTAGCACTAATAGCAATGGGGACGCTGACATGAATGCCAAATTTGCAGGAAGCTGCTGGATTTTAGGCCTTGTTTTGCTTTAGAAGCACCATATTGCAGTGCCTCTGAAATATTTTTTTTTTAACATTTCTGATTCCCTGCTTTTCAACCAGCTGTAATCCTGATGCCAGCTGGAGAACACAGCATAGGTACATTGCCACAATTTCTGCTAATGGATATTTAGCAAGGAGGACTAATCTCTTGACATAGACCATTATTATTTGTAGGCAAGTACGAGGTTTTTACCCATAAACGAGCATTAATTTTTTGGGGTTTTTTACAACAGATTCATTTCTCCTATAAATCAGGAAGAGGAAAAACTGACAAGAAGGTTAACTTCACTAAGCAGCATTCCCAGGATCTCTCCTGATTCCTGCACAGCCTTTTTATGCCCATTGTCTTGAAGACAGAGACCCTGTAACCTGTCTACCAAGTGAACTGTCCCAGAGCCAAGATAATAAGCTCCAGGAGAGATGTTCTAGTTTGGGGTCAGGAGCTTCCAGGGCAACTGTTTACAGGACAGTCTGTCAGAAATCCAAGCAAGGTTATGTAGGAAATCTGCCCAGGATCAGGGGAAAATTCATTAAACCTTTGATGTGCACTTTGCGAGCAAACATTTTTCAACAAAATTCTGTTATACTGAAAAATTTCTAGTCAGCTATAATGAGAATAGTTCTACTTTTAGGAGCCTTTTTTACAAGTGTACTCCAGAATCTTGATTACCACAGCTTCTTTAGCCTTTGCCCAGGTTTTCCAGGGAGTTAAATCCTTTTACTACCACACTCTGATGAGCTACTTCTTCTATCACATAGTTCATATGCCTTTACTTCATAGTAACTTACTGCACAGTAAATTACTGCACAGTAAATGGTTTTTAGGCCGGCTTCTACATGTACAGCCATTAACACCTTAAGGTACCACTGGGTGATTTTGTTATCCTGTCCTGGTCAGCACCCTGGACAGCCCCAGCTCTAACCTCCGCCCAGTGTTCACACTTCCCAGCTGAGGAGAACAGGCCAGATCCCAGTGTGTGGGTCAGCGTGCTGTCACCACGTACAGTGGCATGTGCTGCTACAGATCTGAAGCCACAGTTCTGCCAGCAGGAAAGACCCCACCATGACTCCCTGGAGTGAAGGGGACAGAGCAGTGCAGGCAGTGCCTGGGATGAAGGTAGGCATTGCAGGGAAAACAGCACCAGGAGTTGGGACATAGCCCCAACCCTGTCTGGGTTGAGCTGAGCAGAGTGGCTCACTCCATGTTGCAGGGAAAGCAGCACCAGGCACTGCAGACATATGATACAGCCCCAGCCCTGCCCATGCTGCGCTGCCCCCTTCCCCTGCAGGGTGTCCCAGGGGGCACCTTTCCCTGCTTCCGGAACCACAGCTCCAGCATCTGCAGCAGCATGCGCCATGGCATCCAGCAACAGCGCACCACCCTGTGGGCTCAGATCAGGCCCACTCAGCCCTTTACATGCTCAGTGTTACTGTGTAGTAAGGCATCTATACATGCTTTTTTGTCCAGTAACTAATTGGATGTAAATTTGATACCTAAATCAAGTAGGTATCAAATATATGCCCAAGTTGGCATGCAACGCCATAGTTACTGTGCAGTATGGGCACATGCACTTGTAGACACCAGCACATGCACATGTAGACACCAGCTATACTACACAGTAATATTTAGGTTACTACACACAGTAATATTTAGGTTTAGTAATATTTAGGTTACTGCACAATAACTGCACATATAGACACATGCATAGACGATTAGAAGCAGCAAGACATTGATGCAATATGACTTCCAGGCTTCTTCCTTAGCCAGGCTCCGCGAACGAGGGGTGAAGTTCACCGTTCAGGATCAGAGCTCAGCATCAACCTTTTTAGAAACACAACTGTTGCAGTTAGGATCCCCTGCACTTAGTATTCAGCCAGGACTGGAAAACCCCTTTTGAAAATTAATTCTGCTTTTCTAAAACAAGATACATGTCTTATTTGGGGACATGTGGCATGCAGGATAATATGGTATATAGTAAAGCAATCCTATCATTTTAAATTAGGTAGCATGGGGAACCAGGGTGGTGGGTCATAGCTGGAGCAATAAACAGTAAATCCAACTGGGATTTCATTTCACTCTCCATTATGCATACTAATAATTTAATATGAAGTTACAAACAAACATAGCCTGGGGTATTATATATTGGAAATAAAAAGCCCCATCCACTTTCATTTTTATCTAAGGAAACACAATAGAACCACACATCTTTATTGCTTTGGCTGTTTTACATCTATTGTTTATTATTATGGACAATAATTCAATTATCCTGAGACTGATTTTGTGTGTTGCTGAGCACCCTCAGCTTTCTGTAGATAATTGAGGCTGTTCGGCACCTCCCAGCAGGATGAAGTGGCACACTGTCAGCTTTTGATTTACAGTCCTGGTAAGAATATTGCACATGGCTCTGCTTTTCACTAATTAACTAAATCAAAATGCTTATTGTGGAAAAGCTTATTCTACTTTTTAAAATTAATTTGTCACACTTAAATACAAAGCAAATTAGCAGGAGCCAGTAAACAATGTAGAGCATAAAATAGTTTTACAAGGCTATGTTCCATTAAGATCGCTAAGAATCACAAACTAACTGAATGCCTCTTGGTCATTCACCAGTAGCATGGGAGAAGGGAAGACAGGAACAAAGCATTCTGTATGCATGCAAGACTTGAAATCCTAAACCACAAACATATTACTTTCATTTAAATGTCCTGTAGGAATTCATCCAATGGAGAAAGAAGAACACACACAATCTAGGATAGACCATGAATTCTAAATCAAATATTTTCCACAAGGCAACAGTGGCAAGAGCTGATTACTAAAAACGTATGGGGACAAAGTAGGAGCTAGAGTCTGACCTCCTTAGTAGTCATCTTGTGCTGGTGAATTGGTGCCTGGGGGACTACCTCTCCATGGACAAATTTTACAAAAAAAGGTGATAAGAAAGGGTTTTGGCCTGTGATTTAATACTGAACAAGATATATTCCAAAATGGTTGCAGTGTTTGTAGCAGTAGCACAGATTTTAAGAGGCAATAACAACCATATAAGAAGTTCAGTATAAATAACTAATTCTTGTTGATTTCAAAAACAGTTGTTACAAGTACAAATATTTATCCTGCATATATTTTGGTAAGTATATTTTGGTCAATTTTGGTACATTCTCCGAATGTAGGTTTCAGGGGGGTTTTAATGCCTACTGCTCGTATTTCATAATTCATACAGGCCAAGCCCTCTAGTATTCAGGCAAAATCCCATTTACTTCCCGAGGAGGACATCACAAATGGTCCCTAAGGGTGCATCCACACATGGAGGCACATGCGCTTGCAGCAGCTAAAATAAGAGTGGCACAAATTTGTGCTAGGGATTTTTGCTTCAACAAACGTGCCTGAAAAACATGCACTTTGGTGTGGTGGAAGTTGTGCCACTTGGGCCAAACTGACCCTGCCCAGCTCCTCCCAGATATGCATCCAGGGAGAGCACCTGTGCTGGCCCCAGCAGTAGAAAGAGCTGTCCTAGCAAGCAACTCAGGGCTACTTGCTCTCAGGAGCTTCTGGGGCATCAAGTGGTGGGACCTGCTTGGTGAGGGCATAGCTGGAATGCCCCAATCTGTACTCCACTCTCAGCCCACAAGCCACTGGGGATGCCAGCTGGCAGCTCCTCTATGGAGCCATCACCAGGGGTGTGGATGTGGTGAGCTTCACAGATACTCTGGTCTCCTGCAAGACCAGATACTCTGGTCTCTCTTCTTCAGGTAGAGGGAGACACTGAAGCACATGACCCTTGAGTACGCTAGGCTGCAGCCCCTCCACCTTCACTTACAGAACCTCCTCCTGATCTTCTGGTTGAATTTCACCCCTCACTTTTTTTGGTTTTGGTCACCCTATCTGCAGCTGCACCAAGTCCTGGGACCTCCTGGTCAGCCTCCTCTTGGCCCTGACCAAGTGGGTCCTGTACTTGACCAGGGAGGGGGCTTTGGCCAGGAAGGTGCCTGGAGAGTGCAGGGCTGCTTTCCTCTCACTTGTCCATGCACATTTCCAGGCAGAACACTAGTGGGCAGCATCTACCAGCTCCTTGGATGCCTGTTTTTTTGCCTTTTTTGTCCCAAGTATTTTGTTGTAGCATTCACCCATTAGCCCCCATACAATAGGGACTACTAGTTATCTGGGTGGGCCTTAGGACCCAAGGTATGAGTGTTACAAATAGGAGCTTCTGGGGCATCAAGTGGTGGGACCTGCTCAGCGAGGGGATAGCTGGGGCACCCCAGTGGCTGAGCCTGTACTCCAGCCTCATCCCATGAGCCACTGAGGACTTCAGCTACTTAATGGAGAGCTTTACCAACACCTCAGCCTCCTGCCCCTTCTGTGGGCAGAGGGAGACTCTGACACACATGACACTTGAGTGCACCAGGCTGCTGCCCCTCCACCTCCACCTCTGGAACCTTCTGAGGCTCTGGGTGAACTTTACCCCACACTTTTTTATTTTTGGACACTCCATCTGCGGTGCCACCAAGTCACGGGACCTCCTGGTAAACCTCCTCTTGGCCCTGGCCAACTGGGCCCTGTACATGTCCAGGAAGGAAGTTCTGTCTGGGAAGGTACCCAGGGACTGTGGGGCCACTTTCCTCTCACTGGTCCGCACGCACCTCCAAGCGGAGCATCACTGAGCAGTGTCCACTACTAGCTCCTAGAACTCCTTTGAGGACCAGTGGACATGGCCAGGGGGCTCTGCTCAGTGTCCTCCTCAGAAGCACTCATTTTCATGTTTTGAGCCTTTGACCCTCATGTCACTCCTGTCCTGTTTTTTGCCTTAGTTGTCCCAAGAATTTTGTTGTAGCATTCACTCATTAGCCCCCAGACAATAGGGGCTACTAGTTAGCCAGGTCAGCTTTAGGGCCCACAGTAATTGTATTCAATGTTCCAAATAGACAGGAGCTTCTACGGCCTGGTGAATTGATATCTGGGGAAACTAGCCCCTTGTGCCAGCTGGACTGCTGAAGCACCCCAACTTAGAGTGACCCCTGAACACTCCACCCACTGCAGAAGTCTAGCACTGGGGGCTGCTGCCTGGCTATGACCTGCTGCCACCTGCAAATTTAGAGCTTGCACTGCAAATACCCAGCACGGGGATCATTTTTTCATTCTTAGCGTGCTTCTTGTGGCATCTCAAACTGGTTTGTGACACCACAATAGGCACACACGCGCTCATCTGGACACACCCCAAATGTCTAATGACTATAGCTCATGGCTGCTTGCAGACATTAAAAAATAAAAATATGCACTTTACCAAAAGAAGCAACATGCTACTTCAACCCGGCTCTCCAGCATCTCTAAATATTGGGTGCTTCACCAGGGCTTTTTGGTGCTTTTGGCTAAAGCTGATTCAATCAGCTATTCGATAAAAGTACCAAAAGAGTCCCGCTAAAGCACCAGATCTTTACAGACAATACAGAGCTGGTTTGAAGTAACACACTACCTCTTCTGGGCCTGTGCAAGACTCGGACAGTAACATGACGAGCTTAAAGTAAAGCATCTTTTTTTTTAAATGTCTGTAAGCATGTCAGTTATTACTGTTGTTATTGTTACTTGAACTGTAGCTGTGACTATAAGCCTTAATCAGGGAGCATGTTATACTAGGCACTACATATGAATAAAATGAAAAGATAGTTCTGCATTCTTAAACTTGCATTCTAGGTGATTAAAATGGGCATTCACAGCATCATGAAGAGTTCCAATAGGAGCAAAATCCTCATGGCAAGTGTGTGTCTGCATGCGCACACAGAACCACAGCACAAGATTTGTGCAGTGAGGGTGGGCCCATTTGAAAATTTGGAGGAATAAGTATTAAAATGTTTTTAGCTAGTAGGATTCGCTTGACTCTTCATTACAAAATGGAGACCTTGAGTAAATGTTCCTTTTGCTCTTTGAATAATTACAACATAATACAATGCGGGTTATACAGGGTAAGCTGGCTCAAAGCAGTTCCAGGCAGTGCTAAAATATTGTACATTGTGTCTATAACATATTATGTACCCCTGATCTCATTGACACCTCCATCAATGCTGCTAATTAGCTTATTTCTATATATATTGACTTTTTTCATTGACCCTAGCAAAGTGTTAGCAAGTCATTTAGTATCTTAATAGACCATAAATTCAATAGCTGAGTAATTTGTTCAACCTGTATGGTATTACTGCTTGACATTATTGCTCAGTTTATGTATGCTACATAACAAATTGTCTTTACTTATGGCAAATGCTAATCAAAGGGTAAAAGTATTATGGTGGTATGCTTGGAATAGTAAAGATTTATGTCAACAAGAATAACTTTTACAATCTTTGCTTGCATAGTATAGATGCCATGTAGATAAATGGATCTTACTTCTGCTGCAGTAGATCTTTGAAGTCCCTGCAAAACAGACTTTATTTCCCTTTGGCTTTAACTGAATATAACTGCTCTATATATCTGCTCACAGCATTAGAAGTAACATTTTACAAACTGAGGGAAAAAGTCTTTAGTGGTTTGTTTTTCCTAGGATGATATGAACTGGACTGAAGTGCTTATTAAATGCTGCATGTTAAAAGTTACTGATTAAATAAAAACCCAGTATTACTGATTTCCCAAACCTCTCTCCAATCCTAGGGTTCCAGTGTGTCAGGATGTCTAAAAGCCGTGTGTCCAGTTTTGCGCATATATGATTTTTAAAGGTCCTGGCATGTGGGGACCCAGGGATTGGGGAGCCTCTCCACTGCACCAAGACTTCAGCATCAGGCCCAGAAAAGCACCCACCCAGGTTCCAGAATAGCAACTACCAAGGTCCTAATGCTCACAATCAGCTGATTGTTTGCATTGGGAGAATGGGGCATAATGCACATTCAGTTTATAGTGTTATGAAAATGAGCTACAAAGTTATTCCACATATTCTGTGGCTGGCCTGTCATTTAATGGCAACACAGATTCCATGAACGTGTGGCACGTTGCTATGTATGGTGGCACATTGCTATGTGTGATTTAATTAATAGGTTAATCGTGCCATAAATATAATGTTTGCCAAAGGCTTTAGTGAAAGGTTGTTGACCGCTGTTCTATCCCATTCAGCTCAGAATCAGAAGTAAGCTACATCAGGTATAGGGCTGCTGCCGTTTATATACCTACCTCTTACTGGAACAAAGGTCTCACAGACAAAATTGTGTCTCTTTGAGTGCATCTTCACATCACCGTACAGTGACATTGCTACAGAGCCATACTTTAGTACTTCCGTTTGGAACTAATAAAGCATGGCACAGTATAAAAGTTACTGCACTGTGCATGTGGCACATGATCACAGTGTGCTGCTACATTGCCATAGTGATGCACTGTACCTGGGGAGCATGCTGCTATGGCGACATAGCTGGTTATCACGTGACACACGTAATCACACACAGATACACGTGATCACTAAGTTACCATAGAGTGCCATATGGTAACATAGCACAACACTATGATGCCATAGGGCAGGGACGTTCAACATTTTTTAATAAGTGTATCACTGGTAGCCGGACATGGAGTGGGGGGTGGCTTACGGCCGGATGTGGAGCAAAGGAAGCAGGTGTGGTGGATGGTGGCGGCATGGGGTGGTGGATGGTGGCCCCTGCCACCACCATATACAAACTCCCTGCCACATCTGACTGTCCCAGCAGCACATGTGTGGCCTGCAGAGGGCTGCTGCTGCCCTCACCTTGCCCCAGCCCTGCTCCCGGGAGGCAGCTACACAGGTTGGTGGGTGGCGGTGCTCCACCCCTGCCTGCCCACCTGTATTCACTAGGGTGAATCACCCAGGTATTCACTAGGGCCTTCCCAAGTACCCCCAGGGGTACACTTACCCCCAGTTGACAGCCCCTGCCATAGGGTGATGTGTAGACATGCCCTTTGTGTCAATTTTTCACAGATTCATAACTTTTTAAGGTTAGTAATTTTTACTGAACTTAACACAAGAATTGCCATTTACTGGATCAGACCATAGGTCCACTTTGCCCAGTATCCTATCACACAGTAGTTTATAGTTTCCTTGGAGGGCTTGGCCCATGATTTTCCTTGGTATGTTAAAGTCCTTTTACACATTGGGAGAGAGTGAATGCTGAAAGGGGGAATGAATTGGGTATGATGAGGTACTTTTTTCTTTGTTCCTTTTTCACTTGCAGTTTCCAACATTTAAAATCTCAGAGGTTCTGATTCAGAGGCTGTATCCCTAACTCTCATCCTCAAGAGCTATTGATGCCCCTTTCCTCCAAGAATTTGTCCAAACCCTTTTGAATCTGGCTGAACTATCAGATTCCACAACATCTGGTGGCAATGATTTCAATGCTTTAATTATGTGCTGTGTGAAAAAGAACTTCCTTTGGTTAGTTTTAAACTAGCTTCACTAGTTTCCTATTATGACTCCTAGTTCTTATATTGTGTAAGACAATATAACAAAATAACAAAACCGTCTTTAAACCATACCAGTTTAAATAACAAAACTGTCTTTACTGTCTCTTTGCCATTTAGTATTTTGTAAAATCCTTATCATGCCCCCCATCAAATGCCTCTTTTCTAAACAGATTAGGCCTAGCCTTTTTAGACTCTCCTCATATGGAAGCCCCTCCATACCATTAATCACCCTTGTTTCCCTTCTCTGAACCTTCTTCTATATCAGAGGTGGGTGATTATTTGGCTGGAGGGTCACTTAGGGAGTTTTAATGTGCTGTTGCAGGCTGAGTCAGCACCCCACCCCCACAACACCTCACCAATACTCTCCAAGTGCCCACCTCATGTGCCTGGGTGGGGAGCAGCATCTAGGAATGGGATGGGCGGGGTCAGGGCCAGGGCTAGGATCAGGATCACAAGCCAGAACAGCGCAAAGCTGGGGTCAGGTGCCTGGGGCAGAGTCATGATCTACTCCTCGCATGGGGATTAGGATCACAGGGTGGTGACAGCATGAGGCCAGGGCAGAGCCATGATCCACTGCCTGCACGCCCTTGGTTCTGTGGGCAGGGGTATGCAGGGAGTGGATCACACCTGGGCCCCGGCCCCATGCTGTTACTGCCTAGTGATCCCAGGGTCTCCGTGGAGACTGGCTAAGACCTGCACAGGTACGATGCACAACCGGGTGGATGGAATGGGGCCACTGGTGGGCAGAGAGTTGCATTTGGGAGTGGTCCAGGTGGGCAGGACTGGGGATCAGGATCACAGGGCAGTGACAGCATGGGGCTGGTCCCCAGAGCAGAACTACAGCCTTCTCCCTGTACTCCCCACAGAACCAGCACTGTCACAGAGGTGTGCAGGCAGCAGATCACAGCTCTCCAGCCCCACGCTGTCGACAGCCCGTGGTCCTAATCCCTTGCCCTGCCTTCCTGTCCTACTCTCAGACATGGCTCCTCACCCGCCCATGGCCCCATCCCATCCACCTAGCTACATGCTCTTCCCACATGGGCCCCGTCCCTACTGATGAGTGTAGGGTGGATGGGCCGGGGTGCCCAGGCAGTGGGACTGGGTCCAGCAGTGGCAGCCGAAAAGAGCCACCGGTGGGGCTGCCAGTAAATGGAGTCTGGCTTCCATGTTGTCCCACCCTGCTGCATGCCCAAGTGCAATAGGACCAGCTGCATGTATCACAGCCCAGGCTGCCCCCATGCCTTGCCAGCCCACTGTGGGCCAGACAAAATGCCTTGGTGAGTCAGATATATCCCATGGGCCATATTTTGCCCACTCCCATTCTAAATCTTCTGGAGGAGTGAAGACGAGAACAAGTCACAGTATTCAAAATGTGGATTCACCATGTATTTATAAAGGGGCATAATGATAATTTCTATTGTGTTTAGAATTTCCTTTTTAATAATTCCTAACATTTTATTTGCCTTTTGTTAGCTGCAGAGCACTGAGCTGCTGTTTTTAGCAAACTGCCTACAGTGACTCCCAGACTGTGATGCCTCTTTCCTATGTAGTAACTGCTAATGTAAAGCCCATCATGGGGTAGGTATAGTTTGGGTTATTTTTGCCCATGTGCATCACTATATTTATCTATATTAAATTTCACCTGCCATTTAGTTGCCATTCACTCAGTCATGCCAGCTCCTTCTGTAGTTCCTCACAGCCTACTGTGGTCTTTACCATTTTGCATAATTTTTTATCATCCATAAATTTGGCCGCCTCACTACTCATCCACTTTTCCAGATTATTTATGAATATATTAAACAGCACTGGTCTTAACACTGATCCCTGGAGTACCCTGCTGTTTCCATCCTGAAAACTGAACATTTATTCTCACTCCTTGCTCTGTATCTTGGAGCCAATTTCTAATCCATGAGTGGACATTCCCTGTAATCCCATGACTACCTAAATGAGTTGAGAGCCTTTAATAGGGGACCTTGTCAAAGGCTTTTTGCAAGTCCGAATATGTCAACTGGATTGCCCCAATCCATAGAATTCTAATAGGTTGGTGCAGCATGATTTCCCTTTGACAAAGCTATGTTGATTCGTCCCCAGCAGGTCATGTTCATCCGCATGCTTAACAATTCTTTATTATTATCTTTACCAGTTTTCCAGGAACAGAAGTTAGGTTTACTGATCTTTAGCTCCTTGCATCCATCTAGAACCCTTTTTAAAAAGAGTGGGGAGGGGGAAACAAGCAGCAGTGTACTGATGGCTGGACTTTGCCCAGCATAAACTGGAAGGTGAGGGGTGGTGGATCAGAGCTCTTCCCACCTCACAGCCCCCACCTACCCCTCTGGCTGGGGTACTGTGTGAAGTTGGGCTGGGTCCATAAGGTGACAAGGCTCTGATCCATGCCCCCTGCTCCAGCTCAGGCCAGGAAAACCAGCAGCTTGTGCTGCTCCTTTCCTCCTCTCTGCTTTGCCTGCACCAGTCAGCCCCAAACACGCAAAAAATTAACTCTAGGAAACTCCGATTCCCTAAAGTGCTCTAAAGCAGAGCACCTTCATCTGATACAGCATTTGAGGAGGGTTATTTTTCATGCAATCAGCCACTTTAAAAGTGCTCTACAGCTGTGCACATATGTATGGCATGCTGTAGACTGCTTTCAGGGACCCAATATGTTGTCGTTGCTTTTGTGGCTGAGAGTTCGAAGATTGAATCTCAGCTGCCAGAGTGATGACATTTATTGTGCTTTTGCATGAGCAGGTTATCTTCCCTGGCAGCTCATGTTCTCTTAATTAACTACCAGAACTACGAAGTTCTTTACAATGTCACTGCATTCCAGGATATAGTCCTGGAATTATTCCTTGGAATAATTCCTATAATTCCTTAGAATTATAAATCTGATTCAGTTGCCTTCTCAATTTCCAGAGAAGACACTTACACAAGCAAGCCATGTTCATAACAGACATTAAGGAACATTTTTTGAAGTAATGACACCTATCAAGTATCTTTTACTTTCCAAAGGATAAGATCAGGAATAGCAGCTCTGGTAATATGAGCCATATAAGAATGGAGGGGGATGTAACAATTCATAGCACTTCTGCACCTGAGTCTCTGGAAGAGAGATAATACAAAAGATGGGTGGGTCCTCCTCCTGTGTGCTTTTTTATGATTCATTCATCACTGTAAGATGACTGTGTGTTTCAAAAGAAAATGCATTAATGGATTGTCAATATTTGAACATGGTGGAATAGAATTACACTTAGGTCCTTAAGTCCACATAAACATATACTAGATGCAAAATAATCTGTCCCTTAAAATGCCACAGGTGAGCATTTATACTGACTATCCAAGCTGATGTTTCCTTTCAGCCCTTCCCTTTCCCCTCAGTAAGTGCCCTTTATAGTGTGCTGGTATGACACAAAAAGTTCTGCCTATTAGACAGAAATAATTCTATTGAGTTATGAAATACTTAATGTTATGCGGCAGGAGAGTCTCATGCATCAAAGACATCATTTCTATCTAACCTGATCTTTAATTCTACTTAGATATTATATAGAGAGTTGAACCAGACAGAAATGTTAAGTGACACAATTAATTTAAGGAGCATATACTTAAAGCTGGACTCCTTTTGCTATCAGCTTCACATTTTCAGAGGCCATAACAAGCTGAATAAGTGTTCACTGAATTGAAAATTAGCATCCTAGAAATACTGAAGTTAAAGCAATGCAATTTTAATTGTGTTACCATTTATCCATAATTAACAATAGAATAGCAGGCTAAGAGATTAGCTGGAGCTTGTTGTTAACGGGGTTGAGATTGAAGAAATATTAATGGTCTTGTCAATAAGCACTTCTAAAAAAAGAAATAGAATTATTCAGAATTACTTCTATTCTAAAGAGGCAGTAAATGTAAGCACCTAAAAGCACCCAGAGGGAGAAAGAAGAACATGGCCTCACCAGGGCATATCTATACACTCTCAGCAGCAATATCACCACCACTGTCAAGAAAAAAAAACACCCACTTGCTCCCATTCTGCATATGATGCTTGACAAGTGATGTTGTGTAGTTGCTTTCTGATACATGTCCAAGGATGTTCTCAGCACCTCTGTCTTTAGTGTGCTCCTGAGAGCCATGCTGAGACTATATAGAACTGCTGTAGCATTGATTGCATGTTGGTTTTTTCAACATGGACTGCCTAAGGAGTGACATATAACAATGGAGGAGGTATCAACATTGTCGTTCCTTGTTCTGCATGTGTCTGTTATGTGCATCTGTTGTCCTTAGTTTTATGCTTGGATTCCTCAGGGCGGGTCTTTCCATTCTGTATTTCTACAGCACCCACCACAGTGGGACTATGGTCTTTGAGTGACCTAAGCAGCATTTCAATACAAATGATAATTAATGTTATTCTGCAGAAAGGTTCTTTGACTGATCTCAATATGACACTAACGTGACTGAAGAAAGAGCCCTACTCAGCAATCCTCAGTTGTAGGAAAGTTGTCATAATGAGAGATCTTGGAAAGTAAGTGTGTAGATAGGTGGGGAGGGGATAGGAAGAGAACAAGCAGGGAAGTGAGAAGAATTGAGAGGATCCTAAACCCATACTTTTTGAGTAGCGTGGGAATGTCAGATGTTCAAAAACTTAAGGATCTGTATGATAGAAGACCCCCCAAAATAACCCATGCTACTTTCATATTCATGTTACATAAACTGTGGATATTAATTGCAATCATGAAGGAAATGGGGGGAAAACTTTAACTATACAGTCTGCCTTATGCTCCAGTTGTTGCTTGTGCTGGGTGACACTTTGAAAATTTCAGCTCATTAGCAGCATTGAAAGAGAAGAAAGAGTTTGTCTTTCAATGTAGCCAAAAACCAATTAAAAAAATATAACAGCTAAGATTTTGTAATTACAGAGTGTTTTTAATCCTATCTTCAGAAAAATCCTTTTAAATCCTCACAGAACCAATGCATTTAATTTTCATGTCTGTGTTACTTTTTTCAATAAGCAGCTGATTCTTTTTTTCTTAAAAAAAAGGGAGTGGGAAGGGAATGCATTCTGTAGACTGTCATAATAAGCACATGCTGAAATCTTCCTGCAAACATTTTTTGTTTGTCTTTTCCTTCATAATTTCACTGAAGAAAAATATACCATGGGATTTCAATGGGATTTGGGCACCTGATTTGCTAGAGTCCTTAATTCTAATCACACATTGGTATTCTCACTAGATACAGACTATTTATACATCTTAATCAATTTTCTTTATCCTCACACCAGCTAATCTGTCTGACATAAGTGACAAGCTGCATATTAGTTGACACTATTTTTTGTGAAAATAAGTGTCATATTTGAACTGAGTAAAAACATGC
>NW_005842057.1:130305-155386 GCF_000455745.1 Alligator sinensis
GAACGTAATATTTATTTCTAAAAGTTAAAAATAAAATCCTTCTTTATTACTATGAAAATATTTATATTACATTGTCAGAAAGATTACTGTCCAGTAGCGAACAGCTGTGTGATTTATTCTTTGCAGATATACCATAACATTTGGTTATCAAGCAAAGACAACATTTTGGTGCTCGAGTATTAACTTTTCTCTAAACCCACTCTGTGATCTCTCCTTCTTTTTCAGATTCATTGTTTCCCTAAAAGAACATAAACAAAATGAAATAAACATAGAACTTGTCTATTTCCAGGTTAATTTGCTATAAAGAAATCAACCATTGATTGTTAGCAAGGTGATTAATTTGTCCAGGGAGTTAAGAAAAACTATTGGATTAACCCCTTTTAGACATAATGATATTCTGTTTTACAGTAGGGTATTGCATATATGAAAAGGCATGTCAGGAACATTATTTTTTATTGAGGAAGCTGGAATAGTTCACTTACTACATAAAACAATATTAATATTTTTCTCTGCCAGTGCGGTTTCAAATTAAAGCATTATTAGTGGATTCAATATGGCTTTTGAAAGTATTTTGAAAATCTATTTCACTTAATTCATAAATATGAACATTTTTTCCTATTAAGCTGTATGACCTTCATCTTTGTGGATGATAAGTGAATCATCTAGAAATAATCTATCTGGCAAGATTACAGCCATGTTATTAGAACCTATCATTTACCATATTTTGTAACTTTTATAATTGAGAAATCATATTTGAGGACAAAGGGAGGTAACTGTCATTAATGCCTTCTTAATGCATTTCATGTTATTTATTTGGACATGATCTTTTTCTTTCAGAGAAAGAAAAGGAGCCTCAAGACACATATGTACAAACTGATTTTTCCAAAACAAGCCTCAACTTTTCAACTCCTGATAAGCTCTTTTCCACTTTTGTTGAGGTATCTTAAATCATCTAATGCATGTTTGAAAAGTCATTGGACAAGAGTATAAAGCTTACTAAGAAAATGTGGAACAGAACTTTTTGTCAGATTTTTGCACAGTAAAAAATTCTAACTGGTCAAAAAAACAACATCAGTAATCAGAACTGCCATAGGTCTCCTTGCAGAGTAAAATATTAAACAGTAGAAGAAAAGTTAGCAGTGTTTGCCTCTGCATGTTACTTTCACTGTAGCAACATCTTTTAATTTACAGATATTTATGTATTTCCTTGCAGCAGCATCATGAGGCCCCAGCCAAATCTAGACCAGTTTGTGCTACACACTATACAAATCCATAGTAAAAAGTGATTCCTGCCCTGCAGAGTTTATAATCTAAAGAGAGGAAAGAGGCAAAGGGGAGAGAAATAGATGAGGTGACTTGCTCAAAGTCACACAGTAAGTCAGCAGCAGAGACCAGAATAGAAACTGGCACCGCAGAGTCTAAGTACAGTGCTTTATCTACACTGGTGATGGATCTTTTTTATTTCAGAAAGTTTCTTCTTTATTCAGATTCATGAATGACGCGTGCCCCCGGAGGCTGAGAGGGGCATGGTGACCGCCCGCAGGTGGCAGCTACAGGGGCAGCAGTGGGGGTGTGGTGGCAGTAAACGTGGAGCTCCTGCAGGTAACCACAGCAGTGTCGGCTGCAGGGGGAGTGGGGGGACCACCTGCAGACATCACTGGCGGTGTCAGCAGCAAGGGAGGGGGGTGGCAAGCAGCAATTTCCCACAGGTGCCACTGCCGGTGGCACTTTTCTTAGGGGGTGCACCACCAATCTCAGGCGGTGCACCAACCCCCATGCACCCCCTATGCATGTTCAGATTCTTTCATAGAAATCTGCAACCCTCCCCCACCACCACTTGGGGGGAAAAAAACTTTTATAATAACCACATTTTATTGACTTTCTTCTGCAGGTTAATTAAAGGCTTACCCTATGTACTCAAATACAAGCCTTTTTTTTTTCCCATTCCACCCAGAGAGAAAAAGCCCCTCAGCTTGGATTTGAGTATGGGGGGAGGGGAGAGAAGGGACAGGCAGCTGCCACAGTGCTGGCTCCATCTCCAGCCCAGTCCCAATCTCAGCCATGGTCCCAACACAGATACAGATTTGGAACTACAGCTGCTGCCCTGCCCCCTGCCATCTCTGCACCAAACAACTCTGCCCCTACCTGCCTCCTGCCATTATCACCCCATGCCACCTCTTCCCTGTGCCACCTGCCCCTCCCACCATCTCTCCCCACCCCGCCACCACTCCTACTCCATACTATCTCAGCCCCAACCTACCACCTTCCCTGCCACTGCTCCATACTCTGAGTCACAGATCTAGGTCCAGCTCCAAACCTGTTCTGGACCCCGCTGGGCCAGAAAGCAGCAGCAGTTGCAGCTCTAGCTCTGGGTTTGGCTCTGACTCCAGCTGCCACCAGCACAATGAATGGCTGCATTGTCCCTGACTAAACCACCCCAGCCAAGTGTCTGTCCAGCCTCATGTTCAAAACTTCTGCGGATGAAAATTCCACAACTTTACTAGGTAGCCTGTTCCAATGGTTGACCACTCTTGTAGTCAGAAAGTTCCTCCTAATCTCCAATCTAAATTTTCTCTGCTGTAGCTTGACGTCATTACTTGTAGTCCTGTCCCCTACAGCTACAGAGAAAAGTCCATCTTCAGTCTCTCTGTAATCACCCTTAATGTATTTGAAGACTGAAATAAAGTCTCCTTTCAGTCTTCTCTTCTCCAGACTAAAGAAGCCTAGCTCTTTCAGCCTTCAGCCTTTTTTCATACATCAGACCTCGCAGTTGCCTAATCATTTTTCTTGCTCTGTGCTGGTCTCTTTTCAATCTGCTCACATCCTTCTTGATGTGTGGGGCCCAAAACTGGACACAGTACTCCAGGGGAAGCCTCACCAGTGCTGAATACAGTAGAAGAATCACTTCCCTTGATTTTCAAGTGATACTTCTGCACAACATAGTAAGCTCTTGGCCTTTTTTTGTACAAAGAGCACACTGTTGGCTCTTATTCTGCTTATGGTCGAATGTATCCCTGGTGCTTCTCTAAAGTAATGCAGCCTAACCTTTCATTCCCATCTGTATATGTGCAAGCAATTATTCTATTCCAAGTGCAGGACTTTGTGCGTATTCTTGTTGAATCTCATCTGATTGATTGCAGACCATTTCTCCAATCTATCCAGGTGATTCTGGATACTAGCCCTACCTTCCAGAGTGTCTGAAACTCCACCCAACTGAGTGACATCCATAAATTTGTTAGCATGCACTTGATCCCATCATTTAAATCATCAATGAAGATGTTAATAACAAATGCAGGACAGACTATGGGGACTCTACTTGATACCTCCTCCCAAATAGACATTGGGCGCATCTACATAACACACTTAATGTGCAATACTCTAATAACACTGCACAGTTGCGTGTCACAACACAGGCAGTGCTATATGTTACTGCACAGTATTATTATACTACTGTGCAGTAGCGTCACTAAAATGTTGTTTGCCGGTGTTTCTGCACAGTAAGTCTAGTCACTGCATGTTTAGGTAGTGCTTCATTAAGCAAGTACTAAATTAAATGTGCAGTAACTACACCAACTGCAGATGCTTCCTCAGCCTGACAAAGGGTATTTATACCTAAAAGCTTGCAAAGAAGAATTTTTCCAATTATTTGAGCTTATCTAATAAAAGATAGCTGATTTACCCCCAAAAAGTATCTGCCTATGTCCATAGACCAACACAGCTACAAGCTATACCCCAGTAACTACCGTACATTAATGAATGGGTAGACACGCCCACTGAGTAATTGATGATTACTCATTGGGCATGTCTACATGTGTATGCATTTATACACACCTGAACTGAATGTGCCTCTGCTTAAGGCACATTAAGGTGATTTAGGTTTGTGTCTACATGTGGATGCACTAATGTACATTAAGGTGCGTTAAATTTAGGTGCAACTAACTAAGTCACATTAGTTCATGTGCAGATGCACTAATGCACATTAATGCAATGTGCATCCATTAACACACACTGCATTAATACATATCAGTGCATTTACATGTGTGCTAATGTGACTTAGCTATTTGCACCTAATTTTGATACCTGCTTTATGCAGGTATCAAATTTGGCTCATGTAGTCTTAAATCTCCATTTTTAAGGCACATTAAGGGCACACACATGTGGTGCCCTTAATGGTGATTTTAGGTTAAATGTGCTTAAAAGAAGTACATGTAGATGTACCCATTGACTGTGATGAAATAACTGGTTATGTATCCCCTTACAGTACTTTAATCTAGTTTGTATTTCCTCAGACTGTTAATGAGAATGCCAAGGGAGACAATGTCATAACTCTTGCTAAAATCAAGGTATATCATCCCCACTTCTCTCTCCAATCCAGAATTAATATTAGACATAACAATAACAACAGCATTATCCTGGCACAGAAACTACTGTACATACTCTTAGAAATGTTGGTAAATATTATTGGTGACTAATGTATTCTAAATTGAATTAACTGATTTGAATAGAACATCCTGTGCCAGGAACTCAAGAGTAAAACCTCACTACATCCCTAGAAAGCTAGGGTTCTGCAAATGGAACATGATTATTCTTTTTATTTATAACTAAAGATTTTTCTCAAAATGAGAGATTTAAAACCTTGAACACTTTTCAAGGTATTTTCCATTTTGTTAAAATGAAGATTCACTTACTTTGAAGGTTCAGTGCTTTGTTAACAGCATGATCCCTTTAATCTAGATTGCTGTATTTGGATTATCTTCATAGGGTTTTTCTCTAAGGAATTCAAAATTCAACAGCTTTTCTTATGACACTGGGTATATTTTTGTTGCACTTGCCTTAGAAAGTTTTACAACTTTTATTTTTTGTTCTGGCGTTTTTAATGTGAAGTTACAAAATAATGTACTTGATTCTGATCTCATTTAAAATGATTAAGTGGAAACCCCTTTGGTTTCAGTAGATTGGAAAATACTCTATGGTAAAATAAAATCAGATAAAAATGGATTTACACTAGTCTTAATGAAATCCGAATCTGGCCCATAGCGTCTTATTATTTGATTATTTTTATTCCAGGACTTATATCTTAACTACATACCACATGCATTAGAAACAAAAGCAGGTCTTTTCTAATCTAAAATTCTAGTGTTTTCGTTAGATATCACTTGAAGTACCTAATTTATTTATATACAGTAATAGCTGAGTTATCTGGCACCTTACAAGCCAGCATGCTCTGTTAACCAGCATGCCAGCTTGTAAGGGAAAAGTGAAACTGGAAGTGCCCACCATGGCACTTCCAGTTTTGCAGAGCCCCCACAGCCTGGGGCATAGCAGGCTGTGTGGGGCCTGCCTTTCTGTCCCTCAGGGCCCACGGGACCCGCGGGAGGGACGGCGATGTGGCGGGAGGGGCAGCAACATGGCGGGAGGGGTGGTGACACCACAGATGCGACAGGACAGGCAGCAGCCTGAACAGACAAAGACACCTGTTCAGGCCACTCAGTTATCCAGCATATTTTGGTATCCAGCACCCTCCATTCCCCTTGGGTGCCAGATAACAAAGCTTTTACTATATAGGATAATCCACACAAGAATTAGATTCTATACATGGAATATGTATAAATTTGTTATAATTGTCTAGGTATAGAATCTAGTTATTGGAGGCTTGCATTGAATTTTTCCCTTTACACTGCTACAGCATGGAAAATAAATCTGGGGAGTTCAGGTAGCCTTCTTACTGTCTGCCTCCCCCTTCCCCTGACCTTCTTTCCCCTGCAGCTCCTTTTCCCCCTCCTTACTATCACACCCTGTTCTCCCTGAGTATGTGAAAGTGGGGGGACAAATTTGAAAACACCAACTTGGAAATAAACATAGGTGTAGTAGTTCACATTTTTTGCAAACTACTTCAAGTTTTAGCACAGGTACTCAATAAACACACTTTTGAGCAGCACTTCTATACCTATACATGGTACAAGTTTTCTTTTTTGCAAAAATATTTATATCTATAGAACAAACTACATATGACATTAGTCCAAAGCCAAAAGGCTCATGATTTACCATATAGTTCATTAGGCTGGGCCCCAGAAAAGTCAGAAATGTTTCAAGCCATGGTGACCTCACAGCCCAGCAATGCTCAGCATATGTGTGTATTCCATACCCCCTACAAAGGATCCATGTGCTATTTAGCACCCCACTTATGACTGGAATGAAATGTTCTTATCATGAGTCCTGAGATCCTTCAAAATCTGCCTGGTCCAGCTCTACCTCAAGGAGGGCAGAATCACACTAATCACATGCGACTGGCTAAAAGGGGGAAGACAGAGCCTCTTATCTACCTAGATATTTGGTGATGTTTGCCAGGTATTTAAGGCTGCTGAAGAAACAGGAATCATTAGAAATGGGAAAGAAAGGTGTTGCTTAGCTGTGGAAGTGAATAGGAAATCAAAATGTATTTAATGCAGTAGATCACCATGACATGAAAAAGAGTAGATGTTGCACAGGAACTGTGCACAATAGGCACTATATCTTGTTCAGATGGGCTGCGCTGGCCTATCCTTGTGGTAGGTTCCCATCAACATTGAAAGCCTGATCTATGCCTTAAAAGCACAAAAAGGGAGATCCAAAGCTCAAAACAATGGCAGTCATGGCAAGTTGGCATGAGATGGAAAAAAAGCTGAAGAGTGGAAATGAAGATCTGGAGACAGATGGAGAATGGATGAAGATGGAAAAGAAAGGAAGAAATCAGGTGACAGCGGGAGCAACAGTAGAGGCAGCAACAATAAGAATGATAATATCAGAAGGAAGACAGGAGCAGAGGAGAGTGGAAGAGACAGTGGGAGCAACACTGGATAAGAAGCAGAGGACAGCAGGATCATGACAGCAGTCTGGCTCAGTGGGACTTGAATGGCAGGAAAATATGGAAGAGTCACCAAGGGAAACTAAAGAGGAGCAGAGGCTGCAGCTAAAGGCAACTGTAACTGGTTATGGGAGGCAGATGGGATCAAAGATGAACAGATATGATTTCCTGGAAATGGTAATGTATGAGATTTTGGAGGTGCAGGCAGAGCATCTCACCAGCCTGGTCACTTTCTGAAACCAAAAACCTTGGGGATTAACTTACTGGAATGGAAAGGGTATGCAAACTTTTGAAAGACATAGGTGTGGCAGTGACTTGGTCATGTCTCTTGACAACAAATAGTGTCTGCTTAAAAGAGTGCTTGCTGAGGCATCCTGCGACAGCTAAACCAGCTTTCTGAGGGTTAAACCTGGTTTTCTGCTGCTTATCTATGACTTCACTGGATTTTGAAAGGCTTGTCAGATACCAGGCATAAAAGGGAACTGCCGATAAATTGCCGACTTGGAGATTTACTGTTTGTCTTTGTTGTGTTGTTAAGCTTTGCATAATTACGTGTTTGTTAGATCAATAAACCTTTCTTATCTTTTTACCCTGACCACTCTTTCAGTCCCGAACCAACCCATTGCAGGCAGCTGGGACAAAAATTAGCGTCACGAACAGGATTGAGAGATTCTGGTCCAGAGAGAAAGGTGGAAATGGAGGAAGTTGTGTGGGCTCCATTGGTGGTTTTGCTTAAGGAAGTAACAGGTACAGAGAATCCTGGGTGGGATAAGGATGAGTTGAGGTCTGCCTTGAGTGACCCAGGAACCATACCTGATCAGTGGGCTAAGTTTGCCTCTGCCACCTGGGGTAAACCCTAGAAGAGATGTCTATTGTGGCTGCTGGCCACGTGTCTGTGGTTGGGGGCTGAAAAGATTGTCCAGCTCCGGGAAGAGAACATCCAATTAAGTAAAGAACTAGAAGATGTAAAGGATGCCAATAGTGTGGTGTGTGAAGCTACAAGAGTAGCTCAGAGTCGATTGGAGGCATTAAAACAAAAAAAGGCAAGGTTATGATTGTACAGGCAGCTGCTTCCCTTCAGAGGAAGGCGCAGTTAGCACAGGCTGTGGAACTTCCTTTCAAGAAGGTACAACAGTGCTTGTATGATAAGAAACAGGAAGTAGAGTTTTGGGAAGATGAGGGGGAGGAGATTGATGATGAGACTTATGCTGAACCACCCCCGTATGTTCCCGCCCAGAGGGAAGAAGTCAGTCAGACATTTCCTGTAATAGTAACTTGCTCAGGGCCTCAAGGGGGAAACCCCCAAACAGAGCTACATTCTTTTACCCATGCAAAGATATGAGATATACAGGAACAGAATAAATCCAAGCCAGGGGAGCCAATAATAGACTGGCTAGTTTGAATGTATACTGAAGGGGCTTCAGCAATTTCCGTAAGTTGTGCTGAGGCAACCCAACTAATTCTGAGCCCTGAGCTCCATTTGAATCAATTTGCAGGAGCCGGTGAAAATGTTACTTTGTTTCCTGCTGTGCTACCAGCAACTGCCAACAGGTATGGTAATATGGAAGAAGAGCTTAACCCCACCCTTCAGGCGTGGGCCAATTTTGAGGAGGCTGTCTACTATTTGTATCAGTTAGCACTGACTGACATCATTCATGCAGGAAATTGGATTCACACACTAAATGAAGAAGTCATAACTGCACCGATGTGGAGGAGGTTCTGACAGCAAGCACCAAGGGAGTGCACCTGAGACCTGTTGGCCTTGGATCCAGAGGCAGTAAACAACCCGGTAAGAAATGTGATCCGGCGATTAGTGCAGCTTCTGCCCATCTTGCCAAGCCAATGAAAACCGCCAAGGCCATGGTGGTAGCCTCAGGAAAAGACAAACCTCCTGACCCCTCCGAATTGTTAAAAAAAGCTGGAGAAGGCTGGCTTAAAGCTCCACAAATAAAAATGTGGAAAGACTTGTTAGCTACCTGCTTCAATATGCCACCAACAGTGTCACCGGAGGAATTTTCTGACCTAAGGGCGAAACTGATAACACTTTTCCAGGCACATGCAAGGCCACCACCACTTACCTCCTCTAATCACCTGGCCTAGGAAGTCTGGCTGGCCTGACCCCCAAAGAAAGGGGCCACCATGGGGGCAGTAACGGGCTGAAGACCGGCATCTGATATTGGCTCCTTAATTCAGATACCCGTACAGATTCAATTAGGTAAAAGCGAGAAGTCAATCAACATGCTATTAGACACAGGTGCCCAGATTTGCATTTTAGATTCCGTGAATCGGAAAGAAAAAAAGGAACCCCTTATCAAGTGATTGGAGTCAGAGGCACTAGACGACCAGGACATCTGGTTCTAGTGACCTCTGCATTACCCAATGGCTCCAAGGTAACAGCAGAGGCAGTAATACTTAAAGGGAGACCAAGCTTACTGGGACTTAATGTACTAAAGAACAGTGTTTTGCCCTTGAGAAAAAATAAAAATAAAAATTGGTAGTTTGGGTGTGCAGTGTATCACCAAAAAAACAAAACAAAAAAACCCGGCTATGATGACTGGCATCCCATCTCTACCTGCCTTAACAAAAGACATCTGGTGTTATGGTCCTGCATGGATGGGATCCATTAATATCAAAAACATGTTGCACCAGTACGTGTTTGTAGCTGTAGAAGTTATCACGGGAATAATGTTCACCCACGCCTCAGTGAGAGCTACTGCCCAGGACGCTTCTGCAGCTCTGGAAACTTTGCTAGCCATCTATCCACCACCCATTGAATTACAAAGTGATAATGGCCCTCATTTCCGCAATCATCTTATATATGACTGGACTGCAAAACATAGCATGTTATGGAAGTATCACATCCCTTACCATCTGCAGTCTAACGGATTGGTAGACTGAGCCAATGGCATCCTCAAATGCAATTTGTGGTTGGCCACTAGCCCAGCTCTCAAAGACTGGGACTTGCACCTGGATCGAGCTATCAATTGGACTAATAACCATCCTCATCCGGGAGGTAGCCCTATGCAACAGGCCTTTGGATTGGGTGGTCACTGGGAGCCAGCAGTAGAGTGACCTAGAGGTGGTGACCCAGGAAAGCTCCAGGCAGGGGATCAAGTGGTAGTGAAACATCCTCAGGGAGATAAATGGGAGGGAACATTACTGGCAAAAGGTGTGCATAATACTTGGTGGGTATGTAAGTTAGATTCATCTAATGGGAGCCAAGCTCCTTATTGTCTTGTTCCTACAGATTGGATCTGTCCACAAGCATGGCCGTAGCCATTCCTAATTGAACCTGCTACTGAAGATAAGTCCTATCCTATCACCTGTCTAAATCAGCTGGCAGCATGAAGGGGTGGACTGTAATAATTGTGTTCTTCTTACTAATGCCTTATTGTGTTTCTTGGGTAGGGCATGTCTACTACCCTTCCTATTACTCAGATATTAATGAACTTACTCCTGAAGATTTAAAAGAGTGGCCTGAGCCTGAAAAGCATCCCCCAGGAATGCGCTCCAATGACCTTCACGTGGTCTAGCCACAATATTCATATTGGAAGAAGCCCATCACTCTGGAACAGATTAAATCCTGGCTGCTGAGCAGGAGAAACAGAATAGTTAACTGGCTAGGTGGTAACTGTCAGTGCTCCTGTGGCACCGGTTATTATCTTGGGTTCATTCCCTACCTGAAAATGGGAATGGCTAACTGCAGGAGGAGAGGTAATTGTTGTAGTTCCGCTTATCTATGGATTTGTTGTTATATACTTCCTGAGGGAAACCCCATTGAGCTTAATGTCCCTGAGTCTTTGCCTCCACCAGAGCATTCTGCATCTCTTCAGTCTCTCGAGCCACTACATTCATGGGAAAATCTCCCCCCCTCCCATTCCTATGGCTGACAACACTCTCCAGTGATGGTGTAAGACCCACCAGGTGGGAGGGCATGCTACAGGTTGGAACAAAGTTATTACATGGTTTGTGTAAATCATACCTACACAGAGGTGTGGTGGAATGGTACCCACTTTAATACAACTAAAAGAAGCTGTATGCACAAGTTTCCCCCAATTATCCCTTCCCATTCCCTAATGAAGTTTATGTGGCTTTGGGATTTCAGCTATAAATGTCCCAGGATGCTTCAGCAAGCAAGGGGTGGAATGTGGCAGTGACTTGGTCATGTCTCTTGACAACAAATAGTGTGTTCTTAAAAGAGCGCTGGCTGAGGCATCCTGTGACAGCTAAACCAGCTTTCTGAGGGTTAAACCTGTTTTTTTGCTGCTTATCTATGTATTGCAGAATGCTTATAGCTAGAAGAAAGAGGGTAAAAGGAAGCCATTGTGGTTAAGCATTTCCTGTATTTTGTTAATGCATTTTGCCATAGCTTAAAGCCAGCTTCATTAGTGATGGCACAGCTAAAATTAATCATATAAGGAAAACGCAAAGGCTTGTATTGCTATTGGTTAGTCATATAAGGAAACTTTGTAGAATAGAACTATAATTGGCTGCAAGCCAACAGCTAGCTCCAAAAAAAATCTATAAATTTGCTGGCGCAGCCAGAAATCAGCTGAAGGAAAGTACAGCATGGTAAAGGAAGCTATCATTGTGAATGAGAAGCCACGGACCTGGATTTGGTGGGGTGGTGGGTCCTGAGAAGCCTGAAGACTGAATACCAGGGTCCTTTCCGGTACCCCTTTGGACAGCATAGATTGGGGATGCCTGACTTCGCTGGATTTTGAGAGGCTTGCTGTATACCGTGCATAAAAGGGGACTGCCAATAAGTTGCCAACTCAGAGATTTACTGTCTGTCTTAGTTGTGTTGTTAAGCTTTGTGTAATTATGTGCTTGTTAGATCAAAAAACCTTACCTTTTTACCCCGACCACTCTTTCAATCCTGAACCAACCCACTGAAGACAGCTGGGATACATATGCAGAGAAATATGGGAACTAACAGAGATAAAGTTCATACCAAGGGAAAAGTCAAAAGAATGAGTGATTATAGTTCAAATGCACATGGATTTATTTCAGGCAAAAGACATAGAAAGATGAATAGAAAAGTACAACAAAAGCTTATGTTGGTAGAGAAAGTAACGGACAAATATGATATCTGGATGGGGTCTTGGAGGGCATGAGTAGTGTTACAAACAGACGAGTGGAGCACAGGTGGGGTGCTGCACCTCTCTTTAGCGATCCAGACCCAGACACACCAAGGTTTTATAATGTACCACAGGCAACCAAAGCAGGGCAGCAAATGTGCAATGATGGAGCACCTGTCTGCAGACTGCCTACTCAAAGTGTGCTACAGATGTGAAGGGATGGGGATAGAGCAGCAGTGTCAGAATGCCCTAAAATGCACAGTTTGTAAGGGAGAGGGATACTTGTATTGTTGGTACCCCAAAGCCTTTGCAAGTATAGTCAGACCCCCTAAAGAGCAGCAAAACCTGGAGAAAAAGAATGGAGGGCAGAAGGGGTTGGACACTGAGGCAGAAATGGTAAAAGAAACCCAACAGGAGGATGAAATAGAGAAGGTGAGGGGCAAAATTTCTGTGATTAAGGCAGTGCAGGAGGAGATAGGAGATGGAATGGAAGGAAAAGAGGGAACAAGTGAAAAAAGATATGGGTTATGAGATAAGGAAAAAAGAAACCATACATGTGGCTTTTAGTGATCACCGGATACAGAAGGTGGAAATGAGTCTTGGTAAGAATCCTGTGAGAGGGAAGGGACTGTGGAAGTTAAGTGTGCAGCTGTTACAAAATGAAGAAAGCTGTCAAGGGTACGTGAGACAGTATGAGAAGTGGCAGTACTAGAGAAGGGTGGATGATAGTGAAGAAGAGGACAGAAGAATTTTTCAGGAAGAAAGGATGAAGATGTACAGGGAATGAATAAAAACTAAGAAAGATGAAAGGGAGATGCACGAGCTGCTAAAGGAAGCTGCAGAAGGAAGATACATATGGGAAGATCTATAAGAAACAAGGCAAGAGTTAGAAAGCTGGCATAAAAGAAAGATGACGGAAAATGTCTTAGCACAAGCATTCTGGGTGGGAGAAAATGAAGAATGGTCCCAATATTTTTCATCCAGAGTGAAGGTGGCAAAAGGAGAGCTTAAAGCATTGTAGAAAGAAGGTGGTGCCTGGGTGGAAAAGCAGGAGGAGGTATTGGTGACAATAAGAAGATTTTACAAAGAGATATACCAGAAGAAGGAAACACACAGGAGGAAGATGAAGGGTTTCTTGGAAATGACTGAAAAGGAAGAAGAAACTAAAAAATATGGAAGAAAAGATAAACTTAAAGGAAGTGGAGAAGTGTTTAAAAAACTTTAAAAGAAGGAAATCACCAGGATCAGATGGAGTGCCTATCAAATTTTATGAGAAGTTTTGGGCATGAGTAGGGAGGGATATAGTAAAGCTGTTCAAGGAAATAGCAGAAACAGGAGAGGCAAGGAAAGATTTTACAAGGCATGTTGTGATCCTACTTTTCAAGGAAGGAGAGAAGGGTTTTGAAAAACTGGAGACCAATTGCATTTCTTAATATGGACTATAAATTAATGACCAAGATGTTGGCTTTGGGGATGAGGGAAAACCTCCAGAAGATAATACATGAAGACCAAGTATGTGCAGAACTAGGTAGAAGAATCTCCAAAGTAATCAGTGTGATCAGAAATATACAGTCCCACATCAAAGAGAGGAAAGAGAGGAAAACAAATATGTCTATAGCAAACCTAGAATTAGAAAAAGCATATGACAGAGTGGATCATGATTACATATTTGAGGTGCTAGAAAAAATGGAGTTCCCAGAGAAATGTATATGTTGGATAAGGTTATTGTATGGAGAAGCATAAAGTCAAGTCCAAATTAATGGGCACCTAAGTGGGGCTTTTAAAATTCATACAGGAGTGAGACAAGGGTGCTCACCACCCCTGTTTGGTGCTCGCTACCGCCCCCCCACTGCCAACAGCTCCGGCGGTGTCTACAGGAGCTCCAGCTTACCATCACCGCACTCCCGCACCCGCTGTGCCCCCCCAGCCACCAGGGGCACACGTAATTCATGGCAGAAAGGAAAGGTAATGTGGCATGGGAAAAGTTGATGGCAAGACTACAGCAAATTCTTTGGTTATGATCCAGAAGGACACTGTCCTTTGCTGGAAGAGTGGTAGTAGCATTTAAGCCTGTGCTCCTGCCAATTATTCTATATACAGGAATTGTATTCCCACTGAAATGGCAGCAGATAGCAAAAGTACAGAGGAAAATATGCGTATTCTTCTGAAATACCAAAGGAGAAAGTTTGGCTAGATCTGAACTGTACAAAGCAAGAGATATAGGAGGGATGGGAGCTGCTGGACTTAGAATTGCTTGCCTGTGTGAAATACATAAGAGCAATATGCAAGGTGGTAATGGAGAGAGAGGAGACAGCAGCGTGTATCACCTGATTTCACTCAGCTGCAATTTTGAGGAAATGGGAAGTCTATCAGACATCTTTGAAGAGTCCATGAGCATGGCAACTGTTGATTCATTACATGAGGATGGAAGGATTCATGCAGAGGTGTCAAATAGGGAAGGTAGGACTGGAGGACCTGAAAGATCATAAGATATTGATGAAAGTGATAAGGGAGAGAGACAGGGTGGTGCTAGTGGGAAACTTCACAGAAGGACAAGTGAAAACGGTGTGGTGAGAGGTGGTGAGTAAACAACTAAAAGGCAAACATGCAAACCTAGTGTGGATGGTTATAAGAAATATCTTGTCAGTGAGAGAAGTGCAACATAGATGGTGCTTGACAAGCTCATCAAGGTGCCCAAGGGAAAAATGCAAGGAAGAAAAAACAGTGGGATGTGTTTTGGGAGAGTACATACAAAGTTGGCGTTGGAAAGGGTCTGCCACTTTTTGAGTGTCATCAAAATAAGCCTGTCATTAATAAGGGAGATGATACTATATGGACTCATACAAAAGGAACCAGAGGAAATGTTATTAAGGACTTTATTGGAATGTGTTGATACTGGTTTATGGAAAGTAAGAAACCTCTGGGTTTTTAAGGGGTTGGCTTTCACTGTCTGAAGTTGGGGCTGCGTGACCTGAAATATTACATCTGTTGGGTCAAGGAAGAGATCGGAGAGGAAGAGGTGCAGAAGTGAAGGAAAAAGGATTGGACACGCTTGTTTCACTGAACCAACAGAGAGGACTGATGGATGGGGTAGAGAGTTTCAGGTAGTTACTGAGGTAACAATTTTTTCATAGGGTTCAGTATGAAGAAAAGGATTTCTGTAAAGCTTTGGTTTTTGTGGGAAGTGATGTATTTTGTTTAAGGGTTTAATATATGTTGCTGTATGTTTTTGATATGTAGTTGTTTCTGTGCCTTGAAGTCTTGGTAAAACAAGGATGCTCAATATGTGTAGCCTTGTAAAGGTAGTGCGATAGTGTGTTTTTAGTAACAGTTGTTAAAAAATAAAAATGAAAAAAGGTTCCCATAAGCATTTTTGGTTACTAGCAGGAAAGTTTTGGAGCTTCATCCAGCCTCTCCAAGTGCTGGGCTGCTACTGCAGTACCTCCAGGCCCAGTGCTCATTCCCTCATGGGGGAGCAAATGCCCTTTTTTTAAAGGCCACAAAAAGAATCCTACTAGTATGTTTGCCCAATATGTGGCATGTGTTTTACAAGCATGTTCAGTGTTGGCTGCATTTACTCAGCTTCATAGTGGTGTTGGCACAAATGTTGCTTCTGACAGCAGTTTAATGATAGATGACATATTTAATGAGGTTTTCATGTATGCAAATATAAAACTCAAGGGGCTTTTCCCCCATGCTGATTGGCAGAAAAAAACCCTTGTCTTATATTCAAGTAAATATGGTGAATTAAACAGTTTGGATAATAAAAAAGCCAACTCTGTACAACTGCACACAAATTTTATTGAGCTCCGAATCTGAGCTCAGAGTTTCTTGTTTTTTAATTTATTTGTAATGATTTCACTCTTCTGTCTATCTGAATTTTGGCTGCAATAAAGATGCCAAGATATGTACATCTCTGTGAGTAAAGACTTTACTCAGGATGTCTGATCCAATCAGGAAAAACAGAAAGTTATCTTTTATCACCTTGCCAGCCCAGGTTTTCAGACTCAAGTTTATAAATTCCAAGTATTTAAATACTCTTGTTTTAACCTGATACTTTGAGGTCTTTCATCACCATTTATTATGAAATGTTTTCCTTAATTTCTTTTGAAAATTGGTGTTATTATTCATGTTTCATAATGCATTATAGTCCCAGAAAATGTCAATGGCTATTTGAAAGTGAAACAAATTACCTAGTTATACTATGTGGCATAATTTATTGCAGTTACTGTATTGCAAACAATTGTTCAGTTTGCCCTCCCTTTACAGAAATAATTAGGTCTTATTAAGATCTCTGTTACAAAATAGCTACACTGAGGTTAAATGTGCTGTGAGCAGAATTACAACCAACAGTTTATGACAAGATTATATGTAGTCCGTTGATACACACAGATGGCTAGGATAATGTATAAAGATGGCTTATATCTTATTTGGGTGGCAGAAAGTGAGATCATCAAAGCATGAACTCTATGTGTTAAGAGCTCTGCATTTACGGAGGGGCTCATGAATGAGCATATAAAGCCCTTGGGAGCTGCTTTGCTTAGGAGCATGTCAAAGGGCAATATAAAGTACAATGCCATTCTGTGCTCTAATCCCTGTTCTGCTAATGAGTTTTGTCTCAGACATAAACTGGAAACAGGATTTACATGGCTTATCAGGGAACAGTTCAGCCATGGCAGGGAACAGAGAGCAGAGAGAAGTATGGAGACACTAATGCTTGATCCTCTATTGCACAACCCCACTTGCACCTTTCTCTGTACCTCTTCTAGTTCTACCATATTCTTTTTCAGATGGGGTAACCAGAACTGCATACAGAACTTGAGATCTGGACGTAGGGATGTAACAATATATTCTATCTTGTTTTCAATTTCATTACTAACAGTTTCTAATACTCCATTTGTACTTTACACTATCACTGTACTTTAAGCCAGTAGTTTTCGAATACTAGCCACAATCTCTCCAGATGTATTTCCTAAGTGGTAATGACTAAATGGCTAAGTCAGAGTTTGTCATTGAATATGTGCAATTAATTTTGGCAAAGGGTTTCCCTATGTACATACCGTACTACTTTGCATTTATCAATGTTACATTTCTTTACTATTATATTGCCTATACTCTCAGTATTGAGAGTTCTTTCTGTTACTCTTCACCATCAACTTTGGATCTAACTTTGAGAATAATTTTGCATAATCAGAAAAGCATACCTCTTCACTCTCTTTTCTCCCCTTTCCAGACCATTTCTGAATATGCTGAAGAATACAAGGTTTGCAGGCCCCTTGGGGAACCCCACTGTGGCAGTGCACTGTGTGTGCCTGCCACTTTAAGGGCCTGGAGCTGGCAGCCTCCAGGTGCCTGATTAGGGCAGCCATTTTAGAGACAGGGGCTGCATATATAAGTAGGGCAGTTTAGCTGCTGGAAGCCAGGCAGCAACATTGCCTGGCTGAAGGGTTGTTGTGAATGAGCTGGAGGTAAGGGGGAGCTGCAAGGGGATAGTAAGGAGGCTCCTGGTCCTGGGTATGACCTGAAACTGCACCCTGCTGGGAGTGGGTGGGCTCTCAGTGGTACAGGAGCCCCCAGGAAATGCCAGGCCAGTTACCACCCTGGTGAAAGGTGGGTTGGGGCACCTTAACCCCTAGCTCCCACCACCAGGTGGGTAACCCTATGCTTGTGGAAGGGCCCAGAGGGTGGACCCTGAGAGAGGGAATGATTACTGGGTGTGATGCTGCGGTGAACCCTGGGAGAAAGGGGGTAGCAGTGCGATGAGCCTGAAGAGAGAGAGAGGGGCTAGAGACCTGGCCCGAGCGAGAGAGTACCCTTGACTGGCCCATGCTGGGGCCAGGACCAGGATGGTCAAAAGGGCCAGGGGCCCACCGTGAGGGATGCCCAAGAGCTGGGGGCCTGGGGTCCTGACTGGCCTGGAGGTGGGCCAGGGCCAGTTAGCCAAAGGTCCTGGGGGGACCACACCTGAGAGGGGAAAATGGCTTTGGGGGGGCTAGTAGCCCGGAGGAAGGTGGAGAGGCTGCCTGATCAGGAGGGATCCTAGAGGGGTCCTGTTTAGAAGATTCTGGGGCCCAGCGTGGGGGGCTGGAAGAGAGATGAACACTGTGATGCCATCTGTGAGGCTTGGGCTGTGGTATTAGGGGAGGTTGGAGCTGCAGAGCGCCCCTGGCATCAGGGCATTACAATGGGTAGCGTCCTGCCTAATTGACATCTTAATTGAACCAATTATCATCAAAGGTGTGATGGGTGAGATAGGCAAGCGGTTGCCCACAGAGACAGGGGACGGGCTGTGGAGATCAGCCCCGAGGAGGCCCCCTGTCACACCCACTATTTACCTTCCTTCATTGTGAAAAATGACCAGTTCATTCTACCAGTCTCTAAGCAAATCCTTTGTCTAGTCCCATTGCAGTTTATACTTGCAGAATCTTAAAGGATTCTTTAAGAGCCTTTATGGAGGGGCCAGGCCAAAAGTTTTTTAGAAGATCTAAGAATGCTCTTTCAGCTGTATTTGTCTGATCCATATGTCCCTTGACAATCTCAAAGGCTTCTAACAGATACATTATTTGTCTTTATATAAGCCATATTGATTCTTCCCCATATCTCATATTAATCCATTTAACCAGTAATTCTATGATTATAGATTCTAGCAGTTCACTGGGAACAGGAATTAACTAGCATGCAGTTTTTTGAATCACTTCTTTGTTAAGTTTGATGTTACAGTAGCAACCCCTCCAATCCTCTGGCACAGAGGCTGATTTCAGCAATAGGTTATATACTGTTTTGCAATTTCATATCGGAGTTCCTCAGAGTTCTTGGGTGCATACCACCCAGTCCTGGTGACATATTACAGTTTAATTTATCAATTTCCTGTAAGCCCTCATCTGTTGTTACCTTAACTTGAGCCAGTTCTAGAGATGAATTCCCCCAAGATGATCTGTGCTAGAGACTGAGGCATTGGCTTCTTTGTTATGGCCTTAAATTTCATGAGTGCATTTTTTTACACCCTGGTCATCTAATGGCCCCACTGACTCTCTGGGTGCATCTATACATGGACTTTACTAATCAGCTCCACAATAAAGTGTCGCCATCTATACATGTACTAGCATTAAACTAATTAACTCCATTGTAAGATAATACTGTTGGGGACAGTACTATTTTACAGTAGAGTGATTTACTGCACTGAAATGCATGTGTAGATGGTGACCACAGGCATAAATTGCTCCTGGTCAGCCCAGCCAGCTAGGGGCCTACTCTGCCTCAGCTGAAGTTGCTGCTGTCCCAGGTGCATGTGTAGATGCTGCACCCAGGAACAGCTGACTCCAGCTCAAATTGCTCCAGAGTTTATTGCATTGCTTTAATTGCATGTGTAGATGCACCCTCTGAGAAGCTGCCTGCTTCTGATATGCCTATAAAGTGCAGTTTGCCACTAAGAAAATATGGATCTAAATATAAAAGTAATTCAGAAGCTTGAAGAATAAATCTATTTAAAAGTACTCATCAAACACCATGCTGAAAATAAGTGTTCTTTGTTTTAATGATCCAGCTAATTTTTATTAATTTTTTTTAAGTATTTGTTTAAATTCATTAGAAAGTTTAAAGCAGCCTTACATAAAGATGTACTGCCTACCAGATGCTGCTCTGGCATCTGAACATTGTTGAAGATACAGTACTTCAGAAATAACCATATCTCTGGGGGCTTTATTAGAGAGATTTATTTTTATCAAAATAAGAAATGGTCAAAGAGATCTACTTATAGGCATACTTGCTATAGAGCCTGGAATATTTTTCAAATATTACAGCAGCCAGATCTGATTAAGCAATTTATGAATGGGAGAAAAGTCTTTTCTAAAGAGGACATACTAGGTTTCCAAGACTACAGTTACATTTGGTCTGATGGGGGGGGGGGGGGGGGTTGGGATTATTTACAAATATGGGTCTTAGCAAAGCATTCAAGCATGTCCAAAAACATGATGAAGGGCAATGCTGAATCAGCACCATGCGGACAATCTATTGGACCAACTCACAATTCAGGAAAATACACTTTTCTGAAAAAAAAACTCTATTGGGCAAATTTTATGAACTACATATTACATTAAAAATTGCATGACATGTTCTATTTAAATCACTGGCATCTTCCTTCAATGCAACCAAATGCACTATTAGGAAATGCAATACAAGTTGAAACCAGTCTGATGAAATTGTCTGGGTGGTTTTGAGTGTGGTTGTAAAGGATTACCAATTTTGTATTTTTTTTTTTTTTTTTTTTTTCCCCCTAAAGCTTCAGCTACAAAGATAGCTGAAGTATGCACTTGTATCCTTAGCTTAAGGATATACTTGTATCCTTAAAATCCCTCTTCTTTAATAAATTTAGCATGGTTTTCACCACTATTCATTCCAAAAGAACATATTTATTATAATACATTTTAACAGAGAAGTAGTGGCATAGGATCCAGAAAGGAAGTGTGTGAAAAAATGTATTGGGACAATTGAGCAGGAGTTATCTCTTGTGCTCCCATATGTGTATGCCTTTTAGATTATAAAAAAAACCCTAATTGTTTCTGGTGTGATATCTTCATAATATAGCAAAATTCCAATGTATAATTCCAGTATATAATTTTGTATCTTCATTGACTAACAAGGATATATTTGAAACATTTTTAAAAAACTGAACCATTGAGGGAAAGATGTAGGCCACATACAGTTTAAAGTTTAATTTAATCAAAGATGGTCAATTTAAGAGAGGTTTTTTTTAAAATACATTATTACTAGATTTCTGAGTTATAACAGTTAGCAAATAGAGCAGAACTGATTAATGACCAGTTGCCCAATCCTGGAACACAGGGTGTTTATAGACATGCTCCAGGAGACAGGGGTAAAGCAGCTCTAATTAAAGCAGCTCTAATTAAAGCACCTGGAGTGTCTCATGTATCAGTGTCCCCACACTGGAAAATGGTGGTGGGGGCACTTTAACTAAAGTTTATCAACAGAGCTTTAGGTAAAGCACCCCTGCCACCACTTTTCAGTGCAGGGACACTGCTACATGTGATGCTGGACTGTGCTGGAACACGGTAAAATTACCATGCTCCAGCAGACTCGATTAATCAAGTCTGCTCTGATGCAATGAAATTACAGGGCATTGGAGCAGCCTTGCTGCTCCTATATAGGTGCCCACAGTTAGGATGCGTCAGTCATCATCAGGTCAGGCCCCTTCTTAGGGTGTCCTGAATTGCTCCATTTACGTATTTACTTACTCACTCTCACACGTTGTACACTGGATCTTACATAGCCTTCCTTTTTGATGCAATCAGTATCCTTGTGTTAAAATGTTTGCATAACTTTATTTATTTTTTTATTACCATGTTTATTTCTTACACAATTCCTAGAAACAATTTGATTGATCCTTATTTTGGGCTCCTTTTTATTGCTACATGGTTTGTATAACTTTCCCCATTATCTCTGCTTTAGAGAACCTGTACTTCAGTTCAAAAGACCTCAAATGTGTTTTACAACTGTTATATCATTCAGACCTAAAATTAAGTCAATCTCATGCTAGGATCTCCTTGGCATAGTAGGGATTTTATTATTATAGGATTATAGACATATGGACAACACATTTTTAAAACACACGCAATCCTTAAACATTTGGTATTCAGCTGAATTGGACTAAGTCATTAAGATTAAAGGAGGCCTCCATCTAATTCATCCAAACAGTCCAGGATAAATGCAACTGTCCATCAAAAGAATTCAAAACCCTACTGTATTTCCTATGGCAGAGACAATATCATCCCTCTTGTTATCACATACAGTCCCCAAGGATTTAACACCTTAGACACATTATTTGGCTCTTATATTCATTAATGGCTTCCATTCCATCCTGTAAAATGATGACCATCTCAAAATAGCTTTGCAGGACAAGTCTGTCCAGGCTTACAGGCAGCCCTCACAATCTCAAACAATGTTTCTCTAGCAATATATTATTTCATTTCCCACTAAGCCACCAGGCCACGCTACAAACCCAGGTAGAAGCTATGCCACCTCTTCAACACAGACCACACCATCACTGAGCCAAATTGCACAGAGTACAACCTCTATGGGGTCTTCCACTGTGGATTCATTTATCTGCTTGTCCACTGATGTCATATATACCATCACCTGTTTTCAGTGCCTCTCTGCTGTCTATATAGCTAAAATGAGGTAATCCCTATGTAAATGAATGAATGGACACTGGTTCAGTATCAATCTCAGAAACATGCAGAAGCCTGGGGCAGAACACTTTAACGTTCCTGGATATTCCATCACTGACCTCAGAGTATCTTAAATTAAAAAAAAAAAAAAACCAACTGAATATGAAATTACAGAAGACAAAATCATCCAGGACTGGATTGTGTTAATCATGGTCTTAACAGAGCCTAGGGATTCTTATTTCATTACTTGGATCAGCTGTTAACTATAGGGTGCTTACACAAGTTCAATTTTTTTTATGCGATTGGGCCCCTAAAAGTACTCCACAGCCATGACAACACACATGCACAGCTGCAGAGCACTTAAAAACAGCTGATTGTGTGAAAAATTAACCCTGGTCAAATGAGAAAACAGATGATGGCACTCTAAAGTAGAACACCTTAGGGAGCTTGTGTTCTCTTCAGGCTTTTTTTTTCCCACTTTGTGGTGCTGTCAGCAGGGGAAGGAAAGGGGAAAGAGCTGGCACAGAGTTGCGACTGTTTTGCCTGGCCAGAGCTGGAGGGGGAGCAGGGTGGAATGGAAACCCCACTCCTCACAGACCCCTCCAACTACCCCAGCTGGGATATTGGTGGGGATGGAAATCCAGGGTAGCCTGTGAGGTGAGGGCACTCTGTTCCATCCCACCCTGCCCCTCCTTAGCTTTGGCCAAGCAAAGCAGCCGGCAGCTCTGTGCTGCTGCTGTCAAGATGCCCCCCAGCTAACCCAACTGGGATATTGGGGGGAACTGGGCTAGGCCTTTGGGGAGAAGGGAGGCTCCCTTCCACCACCCAGGCCTCTTGACAGTGGCTGCATGGAGTTGCTAGCTGCTTTGCCTGGCCAGAGCTGAGGGAGGCCGGGTAGGAGTGGATTGGAGCCCTCTTGCTTCACAGGCCTAACCTGGCTCTTCCCAGTACCGCATCCAGGGTAGCTAGGGTGCCCACAAGGTGAGAGGGATCAATTCCACCCCAACCCCCCTGTAGCTCTAGCCAGGCAAAGCAGCTGGCTGCTCCATGCTGGCTGCTCCCTTCCTCTCCCTCTCCCCCCACACTCACAGCCCTGGAGCTGGGTGGGGGTAGGACTAGGGAGAAGGGTGGCTCAACAGCCTGGTTAGAGGCTGCTGGAACTCTCCTGCCTGCAGGTCTTGGCCACTGTAGGCAGGATCCTGCCCCTCCCTCCACCTAACTCAACAGCTGAACATCTGTTGGGTTAGTTCTAACTCATGGTGCTTTATGTACATACTTTATGCATCTGACAAGGTAGGTTACTGTCCACAAAAGTTAATTCTTTTCTGGAAAGCTCATACCTCTCTGAACCAGTTCTTCTCTTTATATGCCATCCTGCCCCACCTTCTGCCTGACTTCAGACTAACACAGCTAACCAATTCCATCATCTTCTATTGAATTATCATGCACGTTTTGTATCTGATTTTGTTACATGGACTTCATTGCTAACTTTATTAATACCAAAACTGGCATTTGACTAAGTTTATTTCTTTTTGTTTAAACCCTATTATATTTTAAAATACCATCTCCCACAGACAGAAACAAGTAAAATGCAATGTATGTATGAATCTAATGCATATACAAAAGAAAAAATCAATAAACTACCAATTGCAGAGTCATCTATCTTTGTTCTGACACCCTTTCTATTATTATCTGCAGAGTATCTAAGAACTCTGTTCTCAATTATATCAAGAAATATGATCCCTGTCTTTGTTCCTGCTCTATCTTCTTTTGCCTCTGCAAAGACAGAAGAAAAACAATAGTTCAGTAAACTGCCATTCCTTCATCCCTTATATCCTTTTCCAACTACAACCTTAATGGACCGATTTTCTCTGTTATCTTCAGTCTCCTGCAAATATATTTGAAAAATCATTTAGCATTAACTGAAATGCACTTTGCAATTCAGTGCTTAGAAATTTTTGTGTGCCTCAAATTCTATTTTTATTATTTTTCTTCTTCTTTTTCTGCCTTTCTAAAGCCTACTTAGCAGGCTGTTTTGTGGTTTCACATCTTTACAGTCATACTTTACTCTGAGGTCAAAAACCTTTGCTAACCTGGATTTGAGATGGGGGGGAAAAACACCCTTCAACTAAAGTACACTGAAAAAAATGTTGTAGTTTTATTTTAAGAAGGGAAATGGAGCATCTATTTAGTTTATAAGAAATCATATGGCTCCCCATGTTTCAATACTTAAGTGTTTCTGAATCTTTAAAAATAATACTATATCAGTACCATAATCTCTCTCTTTCTTCCCTCCCAAGTATTAGAAAAACAGCTTAATTATCATCTTCATGTTTGGTCAGAAAGTGAATATTTGTATGTGTATAAGTGTGAGGAAATTGTTGAAGGAAAGCTAAGAGGGAAAGATGCATTTATCTCTGAAACTGATATGAGCTGTGTTTTTTCATCTCATACATCAGTGAGTTCTGTCCCATGTAAATCACTGGCTTCCCCTATTGGTTAAGTCAGGCATGTCAAACTCAATTGCCCTGCCAGCCAGATCCAAATTGTGGAGCTCCTCATGGGCCAGATCTGGACCAAGAGGCAAAAGCAGGACAAGCAGCATTGGCACAGAGGTTTACACTGCCATCACTTGGTCCCCATGCTGCCACCTTGTGTACCTATCAAGCTTTCTTGCTATGAATTCAGCACCAGGCCATGTTTCTGTTCACTTGCCTCCAAATTCCTACCTCCTTTTCCAGTCCTGGCCCATATCTTGGACAACTATGCTTCATCTCTTCCAGGAACAGGACAAATCTCCCAATTGGATCATAGACAGGCACAAAAGGAAAACCAGCCCACCAACTGTTAGCACTGACTTAGTGAAGAGAAACTTGGAGAGACTGGATTCATAGATGTTAAGGTCGGAACGGATCTCAATAGATCATTAAGTCTGACCCCCTGCATAGGCCGGAAGGAGTGCTGGGTCTAGG
>NW_005842057.1:155396-157103 GCF_000455745.1 Alligator sinensis
CTAACCTCCTCTTGAAGACCCCCAGGGTAGGGGGGGAGAGCACCACCTCCCTTGGGAGCCCGTTCCAGACCCTGGCCACTCTAACTGTGAAGAAGTTCTTCCTAATGTCCAATCTAAATCTGCTCTCTGCTAGCTTGTGGCCATTATTTCTTGTAACCCCCGGGGGCGCCTTGGTGAATAAATACTCACCAATTCCCTTCTGTGCCTCCGTGATGAACTTATAGGCAGCCACAAGGTCGCCTCTCAACCTTCTCTTGCGGAGGCTGAAGAGGTCCAGTTTCTCTAGTCTCTCGTCATAGGGCTTGGTCTGCAGGCCCTTAACCATACGAGTGGCCCTTCTCTGGACCCTCTCCAGGTTATCCACATCCCTCTTGAATTGTGGCGCCCAGAATTGCACGCAGCACTCCAACTGCGGTCTGACCAGCGCCCGATAGAGGGGAAGTATCACCTCCTTGGACCTATTCATCATGCATGGATATATTTGTATCAGCAGGCCCAGATGATCTTCATCCAAGGGTGTTGAAGGAATCATCCAGTGTCACAACAGATCCATTAGCAGGCCTGTTTGAGCACTCTTGGTGCTCAGGTCAGGTCTCAGAGGACTGGAAAAGGGCCAGCATGGCCTATTTTCATGAAGGGGAGGAAGGAGGATCCAGGTAACTATAAACCAGTTAGTCTCACCTCTATCCTTGGGAAAACCTTTGAAGAAATTATTAAGGATCACATTTGTGGGAGTCCAGCAGGGAAAGCGATGCTAAAGGGCATCCAGCATAGATTCATAGCAGGTAGAGCCTGCCTGACTAACCTTGTTTCTTTTTATGACCAGGTCACAAAATGCTTAGATGCAGGAATTGAGATACATGTCATCTACTTGGATTTTAAGGATTCCTTCAATACAGTATCTCATTCTACTCTGACAGATAAACTGAATAGCTGTGACATAGATGATTACACAGTCAGGTGGGTGGCAAATTGGCTCAGGGGCCTCACGCAGAGAGTGGTGGTGAATGGGTCGGTATCAACCTGGAAAGATGTGGGCAGTGGAGTCCCACAAGGCTCACTCCTTGGATCGGTGTTGTTCAATGTCTTTATCAGTGACTTGGATGAGGGCGTGGAAAGCACTCTGTCCAAATTTGCAGATGATGCCAAACAATGGGGTAAATTTAACATACTAGAGGGTAGAGAACTAACCCATGTGGAACTGGACAGGTTGGAAAAGTAGGTGGAACAGAATAGGATGCAGTTCAACAAGGACAAATGAAAGGTGCTTCACCTCGGGAGAGAGTCACCAGCATGCTTACAGGCTAAGGGAGAACCTTCTCAGCACACAGCAGCAGAAAGGGATTTCGGGCTCATAGCTGAGTCCAAGATGAACATGAGTCGTCAATGTGATGAAGCGATCGGTAAAGCTAACTGCACTTTATCATGTATTATCAGGTGCATAACAAATAGGTCCAGGGAGGGGATACTTTCCCTTTATGTGACATTGGTCAGGCTGCAGTTGGAGTACTGTATCCAGTTTTGGGCACCACACTTCAAGAGGGATGTGGACAACCTCAAGAGAGTTCAGAAGAGGGCCACTTGTATGGTTAGGGGCCTGCAGGCAAAGCCCTACAAGGCGAGATTGAGAGCCCTGGATCTCTTCAGCCACCGCAAGAGAAGGTTGAGAAGTGATATCTTGGCCACCTACAAATTAATTGCGGGGGG
>NW_005842057.1:157134-159803 GCF_000455745.1 Alligator sinensis
GGGGGAGATGAGGGGGCAGCAAGGAATAGGAGATGCTCTGTTTAGCAGGGCACCCCTTGGAGTAACTAGGGACAACGGCCACAAACTAACAGAGAGCAGATTTAGGTTAGACATCGCAAAGGACTTCTTTACAGTAAGGGATGCCAGACTCTGGAATGGGCTTCCAAGGGAGGTGGAGCTCTCCCCTACCTTGGGGGTCTTTAAAAGGATGCTAGACATGCACCTGGCTGGGGTTGTCTGACCCCAGTGCTCTTTCCTGTCCAGGGTGGGGGGTCAGACTTGGTGATCTGCTGTGGTCCCTTCTGACCCAAACATCCATGAATCTATGAATTTTCCAGTGGGAAATAGTTATTATGTGGAACCATGGAAAATGACCAAATCTTAGAGAGGTTTTAAATATCAATTTGAATTGTATTGTGAAGTGCTAAGCCAGTCAAATTTCTATCTTCATTCTTTATTACTTTGTACCATGTTGGAATTTTTGATATTCCAAGATCCAGGAAGGTTTGTTCCTATAAATAGGGCATCCAAGATCTTGAAAAAAACACTGCAATGGCACATCAGTTGTACCAAAAGTAATCTAGCTACTTTTTTGCATTAGAGCTTTAAGAATTGACATCAGAACAGCTACAGATACCTAAAATATGTACTCTACCGTTTGAATTTTGAAAGGATAGAGCATTGCTATATCTGTTTCCCTAATAAAGTGAAAGTGTTCTTGTATCAGGCTAAACTTTGCTCTGTTTAATTGCAATAAATTCACATCCTTAGTGTGAGGGATTTGTATATATAGATTGACTGCTCTTGTTTAATAACTAGAGATGGTCAAATACTCCAAAAATGATTCACATTTTTTTTTCTGCACTGTTGCTCCATGTAATCTGCTAGACCATATTAGTTGTCATTTGTGACCACTTAGTGGCTGTTAGTTTATTCATGCAAATGTTCATAAATCCTTACAATCTTACATATTTTAGCATTTAAAGGGATATATATCCAATTTCATTCTAGCAATGTAATGTTTTTGCTATTGGTCATTCATTAATCTCCTGTTTTTAAATAACTTGTCATCTAACCAAGTAGTCAAAATAATATAATCTGATTTATGGAACATAACACAGCATGATTAAGTAAATGGTTTGCAAAGAACACATAGTCTTGAATTTTTGACAAACTATTTATCCTGAGTATGTGAATAATGAATACATCAGTGGAGATGGTAGGTTGCAAATTCTTTATAAACTGAAAAAGTTGCAAATTCATCCAACAATTTGATACCAGTGAATAATACAACCAGCTGTATTAATGACATTCATATAATCGGTGGCATATGGAATCTTTGTGAGCAGTGTGTTACCCTTAGCATGCTATTTATCTATTTAGATAATGTCAAAGTGCATTTTTGTTCTAAGCAGCAAAAGGAGATAAAGCGTGCCACAAACTCTTTCTTCTTAGAGAAACCTTGTAGGGGGGTTGGTAGTCACCAACAGGATGAATATGTGAACAAGATGGGTACGCTTGTCTTGAGTTTCTGTGGCACTGCAGATTGTGTGATTCAAAATGGAGTTTTGAATCTCCACACTTTATAACAGTTTTTTTTTAATTATTTTGTTAACTACAAATTTCTCTAAAAATATTCTTGACTGAAATAAATTATGATTTTTTTTTTTTCAATTTTAACTTTCCAACTTAATGTCATCACTTGTGTTTCCCTGGTAAATTTTCTCATGCTTAAGCCCTTACCCAGATACTTACCTTAATTCTTTTTAATTTCTTATAGGGTTCCCACTTCATCATTCCCCCTTGCAGTTTGAGAGAGATGTTTTCCCATTTTCCTCCATCTTCTTAGAAAATATTTGAGATAACTCCATAGATTGCATTCCCTTTCTGCAGAACTAAAGTTCCAGTTCCCTTTCTCTTCCTTTCTAGGGTTCCAGCATTTCATAGAAGAGAGTTTCAGTTCTGGTCAGTTATTATATAAATCTATCAGAAATGTAATCTGATCTCCTAACAGGCCCATAAATTTTACTCAGTTACACCTCTATAAAACTTAATAATTTCTGTTTTAGATTAAGGCAGTCTTCCATAAAGGTATATAGTCTTAAAGGTATCAATTGAAAGTGGAGGGACTGCCACTTCACTTGATAGTTTGTCTCAGTGGTTAATCTTCCTAAAAAGCTATTTTTCATTTGAATTCATCTAGATTCAGCTTGTAGCCACTGGTCCTTCTTATGACTTTCTCCATTAGTTTAAAGAAACCTTTCAAACCTATTATTTTTTTCTGTAAAGGTGCTTGTACCTCTCAATCATGGTTTTGATAATCTAAACAGACTGAGAGCTTCTATTTTTACTACTAACCATTTTCCTACCCTTCTGTGCTCTTCCTTCTAATTTTTCAATATCCTTTAAAAGATGTGAACACCAGAACTTCAGGCAATATTTCAGTATTAGTCTCTCTAAAGCCATCTATGAACATGAAGTCACCTGCTTCCTATTGCAGTTATAAATATGTATCGCTCAGTGTACCATGTCAGCTTGCATTTGTCATGTATGCTTTATAATATACAGAAATCCTAGGACATACGCTACCTGCACACAGAGCAATACAGAGCTCATATTTCAGTGTTCCATCTTTATAACTCCCATCCACCAACTGTCCTGTCTTTCCC
>NW_005842057.1:159834-167647 GCF_000455745.1 Alligator sinensis
TGGACTAGCTATAAAATACAGTCTTTCTATAAACTTAAGAAACCGCAAAGGAAATTGAACCATCAAAACCTGTAAAAATATCCTACCTGCTTTTGTTTTTTCAAAGTGACATAAGTCTGACTTCTTGATAAGGCTCTGTCACTTACAGCAGAATTATTATTATTGATCTAATTTCTCCAAGTACAAAAAGCACGTGATAGTAATATAGTTTTTAATTTCTATCCAAAATAATTCAGTTGTTTCAACATAAATAATAATGCCTCTCTTTAAAAGCTTATTGCTATATTTCACTGGGCATGCCATATTTCCTGCTTTGTTTTGACCAACCCATCAGTAAATTCTGTAGCTTAGTATGCTAAACCCCCCCGTGAATATCCAGTTCAGTGTCTCTGTCATTCTAATATTAATCTCATACAGTGCTTATCTTTGAAAACATGAAAAAAAGATGAAAGAAAGAAAGACATTAGAATTCTTTTTAATATATTATGCTTTGCCACGCCAGCATAAGGCTTACAGTTTTACTGGTGTCCTTAGTGATGAAATAGAATCTCATCTTCAACTCTCCTTGTTTCATGAAACTTTCCACAGTTATCTGCCTTAGGGATTTTGTTCAGTTTTATTCTAAAAAATATTCAGGTTTCATTAGTGTTTTTCATTCTCCAAGTTCCACGGTACCGGCTGCAGAAGCAATCCACAATTTTGGGAGCTCTTAACTGAGCTCCAGTAATGTTTGGGTTTGCACACTTTATGGTGCTGTGTAGCCCCAATTCAACAAGATACTTAAGCATGTGACTCACTCAAATGGTCATATTAAAATTAGTGTCATTACTTACTTAGAATGAGGCACCATTTTCCTGATGCAGGAACTAAATCTGTAAAATGTTTCCAGTGCTGGCAATATAATTAGGAGGGTGAAGCAGATTTCCATGGTGTAGATCAGTGGATCTCAACTTTTATCAACTTGAGGAACCCCTGGATAGACTTGACCTCATAAAATGCCAGATCTTAGTTTTTATTTATTTATTTATTTATTTATTTTTTACTACAGAAAAATAATAGAGCAGTTTTTCTGTTGCAAATAACTAAAAAAGATGTCAACTATGAATTTCTATTTAAAATCTCAGGATTTATCTTGTGAATCATGTTTACACACCTAAGTGTGCATACAAAAGTTCAAATCACCCAGTTGAAGTTCAGTTGCTTGAAGTTCTACCGGTTGGTTTTCAAATTGCTTAACCTGTACATAAGTGCAAAGCTGCAGACAGCTTACAATGCTAAGAGCATCCAGCCAGGGGGATCCAGAGCATGTATCCCAGCATGCTTTACAGACTTTTTTGTCTGCCTGGATACAAGTTTTTATTTAGCATGTGTGGTTTTGGCCATCTTAAGGCAATGTCATCACCAGTGTGAGAAACTTGAAGGCTACCAAGTAACATAGTAAATGGACACAAATCAACAATGGAGGATATAGTTTGACCTTATCCACAAGAGCATTTGTTGTCATTGTAAAGGCCCCATTGGTATAGGTTTGAGGCACAGCAACCCTGTCCAGTTTAAAAAGGTTGAGAAATGCCCAGTAATGACGTGGCCAGTTGACTGACTGTAGGGTTAGAGATGATGGGGTGACTGATTGGTGCTTGTGCTGACCATTCTTCATACCACTGAGTGAATAAGGAAAAGTCAAAGGATTTTGAAATGGTGGACCATATTTGGCATCTTGAGGGGAGCCAAGCAATTGGGGGTGGAATATGTTCTAGCACACTTGCAGTGTAGGATTACCATGGAGTCTAGCTAGTAAGCTTACTTCAGTATTTGTGTGGTGGAAATGAGGAGCAATGTTACTGAGGACTGGTAACCATGAATGGAGTGGGGCACAATGTGTACCTATAACCTTGATGGAGCTCTGCTCTGACGCATGCTAATTAGCATGTGTCAGAGCAGACTTGATTAGTACACTCCAGCAGCTTCCGCATCACAGGTATTCAGCAACCCCACATTTCAAAATGGCAGCAGGGGCGCTTTAACTAAAGCTCATTGAACAAGGTTTACTTAAAGCAGCTCCACCACCATTTTAAGGCATGGGATACTGAATACATGTGATGCTGTACGTGCTTTAATTAGAGTGACTCTCAGAGCCACTCTAATTAAAGCACCCCGCCTCCACCCTGGGGCACATACATAGACACCTGTGACAGGGTGTCACCTGAATCGCCACTCAATTCCCCAGCTAGGGTCAACACTCCACTGTCCTTTAGTTTCTCACCTGCCACAACTTTGTTAACATTATTATGGCCAGAAGGAAATGCAGGCCCATGATGGATCTTTTCTAGCTTCTTTTTAGGATTGGTCTTTTTCTAAGAACCAATCCCTCCTTCCTGTACACCCTGGTCTCCAACGCACATTCAAGATGTCTTGCAAATTATTGACCCTGGAACTTTCACTTTCAAATTCCTTGTCACCTTTTGCTCAGGAATTCCTCTTGATTTATCATAGTATCATGGTGCTTAGGGTCAGAAGGGACCTAAACCGATCATCAGGTCTAACTCCCTGCCCTGGGCAGAAATGAGTGCTGGGGTCATAACACCCCAGCCAAATATCTATCCAGCCTCCTCCTGAATACCCCCAAGGTAGGAGAGAGCACTACCTCCCTTAGGAGTCCATTCCAGAGCCTGGCAGCCCTAAACATGAAGTAATGCCTCCTGATGTCCAGCCTGAACCTTCTTTCTAACAATTTGTGTCCATTATTCCTAGTAACCCCCACTGGTGCCTGGGCGAACAGAGTCTCACTCGATTTCTGCTGCCCCCCACAGTGAGTTTGTAAATTTACACCAGATATCCTCTCAGCCTTCTCTTGTGGAGGCTGAATAGATTCAGGCCCTTTAGCCTCTCCTTGTAGGGCCTGACCCACTGTCCCTTGACCATGTAAGTGGCCGCCCTCTGGACCCTCTCAATTCTAGCCACATCTCTCTTGAAGTGCAGCACCCAGAACCGGATGCAGTACTCCAACTGCGGCCTGACTAACGCTGCATAGAGGGGAAAGATCACCTCCCTGGCCCTGCTTGTGATGCACCTGTAGATGTATGACAAGGTGCGGTTAGACTTACTGACCGCTTCCTCTCATTGGTGACTGATGTTCATCCTGGAGTCAATAATGACTCCAAGATCCCTTTCTGCCTCCGTGTTGGCAAGAAGGGTGTTCCCCAGCCTATAGGTGTGTTGCTGGTTCCTTCTCCCTAGATGCAGTACCCTGCACTTGTCTGGGTTGAATGCCATCCTATTCTCATCCACACACCTCTGTAACCTGTCTAGATCTTGCTGGATTCTGTCCCTCCCCTCCAGTGTGCCCACCTCGCCCCACATCTTAGTGTCATCAGTGAATTTGGACAGTGTGCTTTCCACACCCACATCCAGATCACTGATAAAGACTTGAATAGTACAGGCCCCAAGACTGAGCCCTGGGGGACTCCACTGCCCACATCCCTCCAGGTTGAAAACTACCCAACCACCATCACTCTGTGAGTCTGACCATCTAGCCAATTTGCCAACCATCTGACTGTGTAGGCATTGATGCTGCAGTCTCCTAATTTGTTTGAGAGAATTTTGTGAGAAACAGTGTCAAAGGCCTTCTTAAAGTCCAGGAAGATGACATCCACCTCGACACCCTCGTCCAGGGACTTGGTGACCTGATCATAAAAGGAAACCAAGTTAGTCAGACAGGATCTGCCCTCAATGAATCCATGTTGGTTACCCCTGAGCATTACCTCCCATGCTGAACCCTTGCAGATGTGTTCCTTGATAACTTTCTCAAAGGTCTTCCCAAGGACTGAGGTGAGACTAAATGACCTATAATTGCCAGGGCTCTCCTTCCTCCCTTTCTTGTAAATGGGGACCACATTGGCCCTTTTCCAATCCTGTGGTATCTGGCCAGAGCCCCACAAGTGCTCATACAGCTATGCCAGGGGCCCTGCTATAACTTCTGCCAATTCTTTCAGCACCCTCGGGTGAAGAGCATCTAGACCTGCTGATTTAAATGCATCCAGCCCCTCCAAAAGTTCCCTAACTAGGTCATCCCTGACCCTAGGCATGGCAATGCCTCCCCTGGGTCCGTCCATAATCCTAATGGGGGAGAAGTACCAGTCCCTGTTCAGAAATATGAAGGCAAATAATTTGTTAAAGAGGCCAGCTTTTTCATTTGCTTCAATCACTGGATTGCCAAGCCTGTCCTGTAGGGGCCCTACATTACCCGGTGCCGTCCTCTTACTCCCTATATATTTGAAAAAGGAATTTGTTATCCCTAATTCGCTAGCCCTAGCTTGATCTCTGCCTTGGCCTTCCTAACAGCCTCCCTGCAGTGATGAGCAATGGAGGCGTAATCCTTCTTGGTGATAGCCCCTTGATTCCACTGGTTGTACACCTCCTTTTTTGCCTTGGATGCCTTTGCCAAGGCATGGGGGCTTTTTAGCACTCCTGCCCCCCCTTGGTACGCAATAGGACTGACTCCCTTTGAACCCAGAGGATTGTCTCCTTGAGGAACAACCACCCATCTTGGACTCCCATCTCATTGAAGCTCTGAGACCCCAATGCCTCTCCTACTAATCTTCTTAGCTCATTGAAGTGAGCCCTCCTGAAGTCAAGGACTTTTGCCTTACTGCTTACTTTCATTGTCCTGCGCTGGATAGGGATCATCGCCTGCTGGAATTTACTATCACCCAGGTGGTTGAGTACCCACAGACCCCCTCACCAGGTCATTGCCTGTGGCACAAAGTCCACTAAGGCATTTCCCCTGGTGGGACTATGCACCTCCTGGGTTAGGTGGAGGTCCTGTATCCCATCTAGGAACCTAGGTGAGCAGTCAGACCTGGCTTACTGCTCCTCCCAGAAGATGCCTGGGTAGTTTAGGTCACCCATGACAACCACATCCCTTGACTTTCCAGCCTCCATCAGCTGACCTGACAATTCGAGGTCCAGCTCATCCCCTTGGTAAGGTGGTCTGTAGTAGACACCCACTATCAAGTCCCTTTCCCAGTGACCCCCTTGCATTCTTACCCAGAGTGCCTCAGTTTGCCCCTCCTCTGACCCCATCCTGATCATCGAGGATGTGTATTGCTCTTTGACATAGAACGCTACACCCCCCGCCCTGTTCCCTGCACTGTCATGCCTGTACAGCCTGTAGCCCTCAATTTCCACTGCCCAGTCATGGGTAGAATCCAACCAGGTCTCCGTGAGCCCTGCTAGACTGGGTTTTTGCTAGCTAGCAGGACAGCGAGTTCCTCCTGTTTATTCCCCATGCTTCGAGCATTTGTGTAGAGGCATTTGAGGCCTTCTGTGGGTGCACATGCTGCCCCTTTGTTCCTAAGCCTGCCCTGGCCCCTGTCACTTTACCTGGGTATTACCTGTGTGCATCACCTGGCTTGACTGTGAAGTGTCCTCTTGTTCCTCTGTGTCCCCGTCCCCCAGTGAATCTAGTTTAAAGCTCACCATATGAGATCAGCTAGCCTGGAAGAAAAAACACGCTTACCTTTTGGGGAGAGATGAAGCCCATCCCACCTGAGCATGTTCTCTATGAGGAAATGTGGGTCATGGTCCAAGAACCCAAGGCCCGCCCGGTAACACCAGCTCTGAAACCACCAGTTAACTTTGCTGATGCATGCTTCGTGGTACTGTCTGTATTTGCACACTGGGAGAATAAAAGAGAGAACCACCTGTGCCCCTTGTCATTCATTCCCACATGGATGAGGACCATGGGGTATTGATCAAAGGGTTGTATGAGGTCTGGAATCATCTCTGTGATGTCCTGAATCTGAGCTCCATGCAGGCAACAAACCTCACATGCCATGGGATCAGGGCGACAGATGGACCCCTCCATTCCTCTCAGGATGGAATTGCCGATGATGAGGACCAGGCATCTCCTCCTCTTGGTGTTCCAGCATCGCTCATTCTGTGCCGTGAATGGAGTGGCATTGGCTTCTCTGGAGGCATCCTCACCTGCCGCCTCCTCTGTGGCTTCCAGGGCCTTGTACCTGTTCCCCAGCTGTACCTGGAGAGCTGACACCGTGGTAGCACGAGTAGCCCTGGCTCTGGAGGTGACGGTCTGCCATACCGCTGAGTTGGGTCTCTCCCAGGGGGCTTCTCCACTAGGTTCCTGACCCTTCAGAGACAAAAGTATCCGTCAATTTTGTCCTTGGCAGCCCTGATTCCCCTCAGCCTGCTGACCTTGGCCTGGAGCTCCCTCACCTTCTCCAGGGCCCAAAGGTGGACACAAGAGGGACAGGTGAGGGGACTCCCACTCCCCTCTCACCCCTGGCCACAGGGTCCCCACCAGGCCACCCCCACAGACAGGGGGGCAAGGTGCCACCGCACCCCCACCCGCCCCGCACAGGCCCTGTCTGGGTGGAAATCTCAGCATTCACTTCCCTACTGCTGTAGTGAGTTAAGTCCTCCAGGCTCTTCTACAGTGGTCAGCCCATGCTTCAGCATAGGTTGCAAGTAAAACTTCCTGTTCTGTCCCTTTCCAAGTGAGAAAAGTGCCAGACTGTTCCCCACAGTTGCTCTCTTAAGGATGGCCAGTTGTCTTCTGGGGAATTGCCTCTCCCCAACTGGGCTCGGAGACATGTGCTTTAACTGTTTCCTGTCTGGCTTGATATCCTTCCAGGCATGGACTTCTGGAGCAGGCTCACCTGGAGGCGAGCATAGCAGGGCCAAGACTCAGCTTCCTGCTACAACACCCAATGTGCCTGACACAAGATGCATTGTAGAACACAGCTGAGTTTCCTCTAGTTTGCTGTGTGATAAACAGGCCCATACAGGGGCACAGTATTCTGCACCTGAATAAGAGTGTAAGATCAGATGAACATAGCATGGAGGCACTGGAACCGCAAACTGAGTCTGCAAGTTTGGCAAGTAAGTTATTCCTTGCTTTGATTTTTAAAGCGGGTTTCTAGAGATGTGATTTATAGGTTAAAGTCCTTTCAATGGGACTCCAAGATAAACTGGGTGGGTTTTGAATTTTAAGGGTTGCTCATTTAAAGTGACAGTGAGTTCACAATTAGTGCTGGCATTATGTAGAAAAAAAACTCTTGAGACAATATTGAGATATTTGGTTTGAAGCACCATTTTTGACAGTACTCTGACATCAGCTTTATGTCTCCATCAAGTATGAGTTCCACACTTGAAAAGTCATGAACTTGGATGACAAAGGCATGGTCATCAGTGTAAACAAATTTACATGAGCTGGTCACAGGTAGATCATTAATGCACAGGTTGAAAAAAAAGAGGTGCCAGTATTGATCTCTGAGGGAGATCATTGGTTTGATGTCTCCAAGAGCTACTTCAGTTGGCCAGGCAGACTCAGTGTTGACCTCATAGCAGTAGTTTGCCTAGATGAGTGGCCTAATGTGGTAAAATATCAGAAATACCATTCCTGATATTTTCACCAGAAGACCAGTATGCAAACAGTGCCATATGTTGCTGTTAAATTGAGGAAGTCAACACCTGTCTTCAGATTTTTCTGAAAGCCATTTTCAGTGAAAGAGGTTAAGGCTACAATTGACTACAAGTGCTCCAGCCATGGCAAAATCCCACTTGGTCTGGGCTTAGACCACAATCATTTATAAGTGATAGAGTGACACAAGTGACAGACACCCAGGCTACAGATTCATAAATGTTAGGGTCGGAAGGCACCTCAATAGATCATCGAGTCCGACCCCCTGCATAGGCAGGAAAGAGTCCTGGGTTTAGATGACCCCAGCTAGATGCCTATCCAACCTCCTCTTAAAGACCCCCAGGGTAGGGGAGAGCACCACCTCCCTGGGTA
>NW_005842057.1:168254-173779 GCF_000455745.1 Alligator sinensis
CATTTCACTCCCTCGTCCAAGTTGCTGATGAAGACATTAAAGAGTATCGGTCCAAGGACCGAGCCCTGCGGGACCCCACTGCCCACACCCTTCCAGGTTGAATCCGACCCATCAACCACGACTCTCTGGGTGCGACCCTCCAGCCAATTCGCCACCCACCGGACTGTGTAGTCATCCAAGTCACAGCCTCTTAACTTTTTCACCAATATGGGGTGGGATACCGTATCGAAGGCCTTCCTGAAGTCTAAGTATACGACATCCACCCCTCCTCCTGTGTCCAGGCATTTCATAACCTGGTCGTAAAAAGAGACTAGATTGGTCAGGCACAATCTGCCTGCCACGAACCCGTGCTGGTTTCCCCTCAGCATAATTTGTCCTGCCGGGCTCTCACAAATGTGAGTCTTGATGATTTTTTCAAAGACTTTGCCAAGGATGGAGGTGAGACTGACTGGTCTATAGTTTCCCGGGTCCTCCTTCCTCCCCTTCTTGAAAATGGGGACCACATTGGCCCTTTTCCAGTCCTCCGGGCAACTGATTGGCTGGTACTCATGGGACCCTGCCTCTTTCCCCAAAAGGCCCTCTTCCTCCTTCCCTCTCTCAGCAGTTAGGCTGTCAGATGCAGACCCGGAGCTCATGTTCTGCCTTTCAAGCCTGTCAGTTTCCTCTCCGTCATAGTTTCATAGTTGGTAGGGTCGGAAGTCACCTGAGCAGATCATCAAGTCCAACCCCCTGCCATGGTAGGAAAAAGTACTGGGGTCAAACAACCCCAGCAAGGTGTTTATCTAACCTCCTCTTAAAGATCCCTAAGGTAGAAGCCAGCACCACTTCACCTGGAAGTTGGTTCCAGATCCTAGCCACCCTGACTGTGAAGTAGTGCATCCTGATGTCTAGTCTGAATCTACCCTCTGCCAGCTTGTGACCATTATTTCTAGTCACTCCTGGTAGTGCTTGGGGGGAACAGGGACTCCTCCAACACCTGCTGGTCCCCTCTGACTAGTTTGTAACAGGTCACTAGATCCCCCCTCCTCCTTCTCTTGTGGAGGCTGAACAGGTAAAGGTCCCTTAGCCTTTCCTCGTAGGGCCTGCCCTGCTGGCCCCTGATCATGTGAGTGGCCCTCCTCTGAACCCTCTCAATGCTGTCCACATCCCTCCTGAAGTGCAATGCCCAGAACTGGATGCAGTACTCCAACTGCAGCCTGACCAGTGCTGCATAGAGGGGGAGGATCATCTCCTCGGACCTGCTCGAAATGCATCTGTGGATGCATGACAAGGTGTGTTTGGCCTTCCTGACCATGTCCCGACACTGCCAGCCCATGTTCATTTTGGCATCAATAATGATTCCAAGATCCTTTTCTGTCTCTGCACGGATGAGAAGGGAGTTCCCCAGTGTGTAGGTATGCTGCTGGTTCTTCCTCCCCAGGTGCAGCACCTTGCACTTGTCAGTGTTGAAACCCATCCTGTTTTCATCTGCCCACCCCTGTAACCTGTCTAGGTCTAATTGCAGCCTATTCATCAGTCCACTCTTACTCCTGTGGCACTGGATGTCAGATCCAGTATAGATCTTTGCTCTCCAGCCCTTCAGGTAGTATCTGCAGGGTTGACACTCAGTGTCTAGGAAAGGTGAGCAGGAAAGGTGAGCTGCATCTGAAAGTACTGAAGAAATTGGCCGGTGTCATAGCAGAACCACTGGCATGGCTCTTTGAGCACTCGTGGTGCTCGGGTCAGGTCCCGGAGGACTGGAAAAGGGCCAATGTGGTCCCTATTTTCAAGAAGGGGAAGAAGAAGGATCAGAGTAATTATAGGTCAGTCAGTCTCACCTTCATCCTTGGAAAGGTCTTTGAAAAGATTATGAAGGATCATATTTGTGGAATTCCAGTGGGAATAATAATGTAACAGGGAAACCAGTGTAGCAGGCTTGCTTTTTCGAACTTGGATTGAGTCCCAGGCTTGAAGTCTTGCTGTTTTGATTGGTGGAGCCCATCCACCAATTAGGAGGCAACAAGAGGAGTTAAGTCACACCCCTTTCCTGAGGGGAGGGGGAAAGAAGCTCCCCCCCTGACCTGATTGAAGACTGCAACACTCAGGTCCAGAAGACTTCAGCGGCAGAGTCCTGGAGCATATAAAAGGAGCTGCACAGCCAGCATGAGGGAAACGCATCCGGGACAGAGAAGAAAGAAGGGTGGGGCTTAGAAGAGCTGAGGACAGCTGCAAAGCAGGGCAAAGGATTAGCCCAGAAGCACCCCTGAAGACTTCTATCAGTGGGGAATGGCAGACGGCTCCAGCAGCTAGGCTTTCAGCGTGCAGCACGGTGCATGACGTCCAGAACCTGGGAGCTGCATGATGCAGCTCAGGTCTGCAACTGCTGGTGTGCGGCCAGAGACACAGTGCACAGGCCAGTGCATGAAGTAGGACCTTTGGAGCAGTTGGGCGGCTCGGGTCCTCAACCCCCGGAACAAGGCTGGGAGCTCAGTGCAGGAGGCGCTGCATGGAGGGTCTGGGAGCAGACAGCCTGGTGCTGCATGAGGCAGCCCAGGCCTTCGACCCATAGCAAAAGGTTGAGTCCAGAGAGCCAGGTGGTGGTCGGGCTACTGAACCAGCAGACAGGGCTGAGCCAGAGACCCCAGAATCCCTGTATAGAGGAGCCCTGTTCCAGGGGACAGCAACCCCCTCAAAGTCCACTACAGGTCAGACTCCAGCTTGGTGCAGAGGACAAGGGTCACCCTCCAGGCCTGGGAGCCATGAGCTGCAGGGAAAAAGGATTCCTACAGGGGAGGAGTCCCCCCTGGTTAGTTAAGGGCTCCTGAAGTGGAGGTCCTGCTGGGAGGGCCCCCCTAAAGTTACCAGCTTCCTTGTAGGGCTTGGGAAAAACCCAAGGGCATTGGGGTTTCCCCTTGGGATTAAGTTTATCTTTGGGGTTCTTGTGCATTAAGTGGTGTGATGTCATATGTTATATTTTGTGAACTTTCATGTTTGTAAATTAGTAGATGAGTAGAGTCCTAGGGCTCTTCTGGGACCACCTGTTGCTATTATTTCGTCTGCTATTTATTTGTATTTATTTGTGGCTTATTTATTGTTCACCCATACTTGCCTTTAGTTTATCTGTTGGCTATCTATGTTTATATTGGGGTTTATCTCTTTCAGATCAGATACTTACTGGTATTTGGAGCACTGGTGTAAGGTTTTATAGCATTTACTCAGAGGGTGTTGTTTATGTTATTTGTTTAGATATTCTCTCTCTCTCTCATATATATATATATATATAAAATGAATAAAAAGTGTGTGTGTATATATATATATCTATTTCTTTTCCTTGTGATAAGTTAATATAAATAAATTTCTATATAGTTAAGTCCCCTGACTGTCCTGGCCTGGTTCTATAGGGATGGAGGGAAACTGAGCAGTCTGTAGTTCCCCCACAGCATACCTGCCAGCTAACAATTGCCTTCAATTGGAGAAGGGGAGTGTATACCCAAGTTACCTGGATACACCAGCATGGCTTCATAGTAGGTATATCATGCCTAAACAATTTGATTTTGTTTTATGACAGGGTCACAAAATTCTTTGATTCAGGAGTAGAGGTGGATGTTGTTTTCTTGGATTTTAGCAAGGCCTTCGATACAGTATCTCATCCCGTTCTCATAAACAAATTAAGAGGCTGTGACACAGATGTTTACATGGTCTGGTGGGTGGCAAATTGGCTCAGCGGTCCTACCCAGAGAGTGGTAGTAGACAGGTTGGTATCGACCTGGAAGGATATGAGTAGAGGGGTCTTGCAGGGTTCGGTCCTTGGACTTGTACTCTTCAATATCTTCATCAGTAACTTGGATATGGGTGTGAAGTGTATTCTGTCTAAATTTGTGGACAATACTAAATTGTGGGGTGAAGTGCACACCCTGGAGGGTAGGGAATGATTGCAGGCAGACCTGGACAGTTAGAAAAGTGAGCAGTACACAATAGGACACGGCACAACAAGGACAAGTGCAGTGTGCTGCAACTAGGATGCAAAAATGTCCAGTACATCTACTGGCTGGGAAGTGACCCTCTCAGCAGCATAGAAGTGGAAAGGGATCTCAGTGTCATAGTGGACTCCAAGATGAACATGAGTGTGATGAAATCATCAGCAAAGCTAACTGCACTTTATCATGCATCAGCAGATGCATGACAAATAGAACCAAAGAGGTGATACTTCCCTTCCATGCAGCATTGGTCAGACCACAGTTGCAGTACTGCATCCAGTTTTAGGCACTGTACTTCAAGAAGGATGTGGATAGACTCAAGAGAGTCCAGAGGAGGGCCACTCATATGGTTAGGGGCTTACAGGACAAGTCCTTTAAGGAGACACTGAGGGACCTGTACCTCTTCAGGCTCCACAAGAGAAGGCTGAGACGTGATCTTGTGGCTGACTTTATTAGGGGGACATAGCAAGCAACCAGAGACACTGTTCACCAGGGTGCTTCTTGGGGTAACAAGGAACAATGGTCACAAACTGACAGAGAGCAGATTTAGACTAAATCTCAGGAAACACTTCTTCACAGTAAAGGTGGCCAAAATTTGGAATGGGCTTCCTAGGGTGGTGGTGCTCTCCCCTACCTTGGGGGTCTTCCAAGAGAAGGATGAATAGGCACCTGGCTGGGGTCATCTGACCCCAGCACTATTTCCTACCTAGGCAGGGGGTCAGACTTGATTATCTGTTGAGGTCCCTTCCAACCTTAGCATCTATGAATGGATTGATCAGTATCCCTGAGGACAGGTGGGTGTTAATCTGGGGTTTCCAGTCCCCATTATGGGCAGTGGTGGACAGTATCTGTGCAAGGGTGTGGGTCCAAAGTCCCCAGGCCCTGTGGGGAGGGACCCCAACAGTTTGGGGCTCGGCATAGGAGATGAGATCCCTGCAGTTTGGCGGTGGTAGGGTAGGGAAGGTCTGCCAGACCCCATGACTTCTTTTCCAAAACTGTGGTGATTCAGCCCATGGGGACTTGAGAACCCCTCCTCTATACCTGCACAGATACAGCCTTGTGATCCAGATAGGCTCTGTGGAAAGAGAATGATGGTCTGAAACAAGAGGATGTGGGGGGGGGGCAGATACAGGGAGTCAGGAGAAAGGGAATGGGGGAGAAGATGGGGGGCAGGAAATGAGGTTGGGAGATGTGGGATCTGGAAAGGTTGGGGGGGGGAGGAATTGGGAGTTCCTGGGAAGGGGAGAGTTGCAGGGGCCTGGGGGTTTGGGAGGTCTCAGAAAGTGAGGCAAAAGGTGCATCGGGAACAGGGGGATGCAGAGGTCTTCAGGAATAGCAAGTCGGGTCAGGGTCAGGCCATATCCATGCAGGGAATGGGGGGCAGCATCAGGAATCCCCATAATTTAGGGGTGAGAGAGGGCAGGATCCATCTCCCAGACCACCCCCTCCTTCCATCAAACTGCAGGATAACACCACATTGGGACCTAATCCCACCCCATCCCTCATACAAACATTGCCCCATGATCTGGGTGGGGTTTGAGGAGAGGTGTGATTCAGGGGGGGCAGGAA
>NW_005842057.1:173810-178662 GCF_000455745.1 Alligator sinensis
GAGGTGAGCTGGGCAAGGGTCTTTGGGAAGGGGGAGCTGGGTTTGGGCCCTGTCTGTGTGCAGGGTGGGGGGCTGGAAAGGGGACAGGATCCCCATAGTTTGGGGGCAGGAAGGGCTGGGATTGATTTTCCAGGTCCCACCAGGACCAGACCCCTTCACATATACACAATATAGTGTTTGGGTAGGGTCCATGAGGAAAAAGGAGAGGGGGTATTTGGCAAGGGCCAGAAATGTGAAGGGGGTGGCAAATCAGGCAGAAGCTGGCCTGGGCCATGTCCATGGTGGGGTCAGGCTAGGGATCTCTGGGGACGTCAGTGGCTGTTACAGGCTGAGTCTAGATGGGTCCTGTGGCACTCTGGTTAAGAATCACTGGTGTAGATCTATGCTTTTCTTTGTTTTTTCATGACAAGGGTTTTGTGGCTACTTTTTCATTAAGTAACTTTCCAGAGACCTAACATAAGCTTTTGTTACTGCTTTATGAATTTTTGAGGTGAGATTAGATTTTGAAACTGCTTACTTTTTTACAGATAATCTGTCATTGACACGCATGCATTTGAGGTTTTCTCATCTCTCCCCCCCGCCCCGCCTCAAAGATAAATGTTGCTGAAGTATTTTCATGCTTTTTGCTTGAGCTGCTGTGTAAAAAAAAAAAAATAAAAAAAAAAAAAAATGCACCTGGGCTCATTCATTCTAGTATCTCGAGAGTGGACACTTAAAAACTTGTAGTGGATCATATAAAGTTACATCTGAAAGGGATTTCTACAGCTCTGGGTCAGAAAATCAATAGTATGCAGTAAAACTGTAATTTTCATGTCTTTAAAGAAAAAAACCTTTTCTACCTCAAGTGTGTGTTGTTGTTATTACTGTTGTGCCAAGTGACCCTTGACAAGATGGGACCCTTGCAAACATGGTTCTTGAGCTAAACAGCTCACAAACAAAGTAAATGTTTGTTACCACAATTTTTTTCAGTGGGAAATGTATCAAACGATGCTGATAGGTCCTGCCTTTTGTGAAAGGATTTGTACTTGCAGAAGGAGTAGGTATCTGTCACTGGCCCTACCATCAGAGCTGCTCCCTCCTTATTCATTTTCCTATAAGTCCTTATACAAATTGGGCCTTCCAAAATTAAGTGGCAGATTTAAATCCTTCCTCCTTGTGTGGTACTCATAGTGAATACGCATTGTTCCTCCTAAAGCATCAGGGTAGCTGCCATCCACAAAAATCTAATTTTACCTAAATTGTTACTGAAAGTTAAGTCCTCATGTTCCCATTTTATTTTTATTATTTTAATGTATTTGTTCCCATTCATGTTTCCATTTCAATATAAACTCAGTGAAGATAGGATCTATGTTTGAATCAGTTGCACAAATAAATGCATTTTTTTTATCTATGCAACCCCACTGTAAATGAAAGCAGACACACCACCTGTATGGATCTGACTCTTTTTTTTTTCAAGCAGGCAAAAAAAACTGGGACACCTGAGCACTACTATTCATTCTGACTTTGTGATTTAGAATAACCTTTTATTGAAGCTACAAGTTAAATATTCGTATGTTCTTGACAGAAAACAAGAATGATGATGTTTATTATATTGATTCTGTACATTAAATTATCAAAGAAACAATGAAGGTCCTGAAGAAACACAAATAAGATTATTAATTTTGAGTACACTATTTGTTCTATGGTAGTTTAGCGTTTGACATTTTCCATTACACATCTCTATCCTTTCAGCTAGAGAATTTTTTTCAGACTTAAATAGCTATTTGTTTTAAAGCAAACTATGGCAATGTAGGCTTACATAGCAGTGTCAGGTGAAATTGAATTTCTTAAGCAGTTACAAATTACACATTACAACTGTTCTACAATCAAATGGAAGAAAAGTCTGTTTGAGACAAAGGGAGAAGTAGTGGTGACCCAGTGACTGGTGCTCATCTGCACAGCCTTCTCTTCTGTTTATCACCCAACTGATAGATCCCCAGGTAGTAACAACAGCTTCCCTTATCTCACTTCATTTCTGGTCCTTTCATTTTTAACCAACCAATGTCCAAGGGTTTCATGCTAGAAGACAACATGAGCTTTCTATATGAGGCAAACATTAACAGGTTATGTCTAGAACACATTATGGAATACATATTATTTGTTAGTGTCTTAAAAGTCCCTTCATGATATCTTGGTTGTCTGTGAATTGTTCTCCACTTCTTCCCTAGATGCATTTCACTCAGCTAGCATCAGCATTATTTTTTTTTCAAAAGAAGAAAAAAAAATGGCTCAACAGATGAGCACTCTTCTTGAAATACTGTGCTCTCACCTGACTCGTCCTGTAGTAGGATAACCACTGTGTTTCTTTCCCTTTACTCAAAAAAAATCCCACCCCTGAACTGCCTCCATTCTGAAAGTGCATGAAACTTCTTTTTCCATACCTGAATGAAGTAGCTACATTGTTGTGTGGCTGTAATACTGGCACTAGCACATATCCAGCCTCTCTATTGTTTCTAACTTTTCTTATAATGTGAAAATTGAAAACTTTGATTTTAAGCAATTTAGAACAAAGAAGAGTTTTTCTTAATGTCTTCTGTTAAAAGTGTCAGGTGCTTTGGAGTCGTTGTCATCAGCAATTCCTCATGGTTGAGAAGGATTACCACAATGGGTCAAGCAAAGGGTTGCAAATGAGTCTGTTGATAACTAAGAAGGCTGATCCTAAAGCCATAGACTCTCTGGCAAATGCCACAGGTGGTGATTAAAGGGGAGAGGTGGAGCACGGATTTCTTGGTCTTGCTTCCTTTCCTTCCATTTCTGTCATTTTTCTGCCGCCTCAAAGTAAGATGTGCCTTCTCTCACAAGGTGTCACCATGGACTAACCTGTTCTGGGTTACTTTTCCCCAATTTGTGGTGTCTATGCCATACTTCTTAATGTTTGCCTTGAGGATGTCCTTGAAATGTTTCCTCTGGCCCCCACATGTCCTTTGTCTGTGGCTAAGTCAAGAATATAGCAGTTATTCTGGTATACTTACATGAGACGTACACAAAGAGCATTTATAGATATGCTCTGGGAGCTGGTGGGGGTGCTTTAATTAGTGAGCCACACTGAAAGCAGTCGAGTGTCACATGTATCAGCATCCCCACACTGGAAAATGGTGGCAGGGCACTTTGAACTAAAGCTCATTGAACAAGCTTTAGTTTAAAGCACGCACTGCCATTTTTCAGCATGTAGATGCTGATAAACATGACGTGGAGGCTGCTGGAACACATTAATTTCCATGCTGCATCAGACTCGATTAATCAAGTCTGTTCTGATGCTCTGGATTTACTGCATATCAGAGCAGCCTTGCAGCACATCTATAGGAGCCCAACATGCCCTGTCAGTCACAAGTGATGTTGAATAATCAACACCTCCATAATCAGCACCTCCGTGCTGATGGTTTTAGAGGTAGTGAGGATCATTTGTGTGATGATCCTCCCACTTTATGCCAAGGATCTTCTGGAGGTAGTGCTGGTGAAGTAGTTCCAGGATTTTCAGGTGGTCCCTGTAGGTCACCCAAGCTTCACAGCCATAGAGAAGAGTTGGGATTACCACAGCCTTATATAGTAGGAACTTTCGTTCGCATCCTGATGTCATGATCACTGAACACATGATGATTCAGTCTTCTGAAGGCAGAGCTGGCACATCAGATCCTATATTGGATCTCCTCATCAATGTTGGCCTTCTTTGAGAGATGGCTGCCAGGGTATGCAAAGCGTTCAACATTCTCCAGATCCTGTCTGTTAATGAGGATCTTTGTGGGGAGCTGGAGTGGACCGGAGGGGGGCGCGTGATTGACCCAAAGCAAGCTAGTGAAGCACCTTTGTTTTTCTGATGTTAAAGGTCAGTCCCAGGCACTGGTATGCTTGAGAGAAGCAGTTAAGGGCTATTTGTAGGTTCTCTTCAGTATGTACAATGACAGCACAATTATCGCCATACTGAAGTTTCACAATCGAGGCCAAAGTAACTCTGGTTTTGGCATGGAGGTGGGAGAGATTAAAAAGGTTGCCATTCATCCTGTACTTAATGCCTATGCCATGTGGCAGATGGTCATGGATGAAGATCTTGATGACCACAAGAAAGATGGAAAACAGAATTGGTGCAATCATGCAACCCTGTTTGATGGCAATTTGAATGGCAAAGGGCACTGTAGTGAAGCCACTGCATAGGGTGGAGGCAGTCATCTGGTCATGGAGGAGTCTTAGGATGGTGATAAATTTCCCTAGTCAGCCAAACTTCTGTGAGATCTCCCATAGAGCCTCTGTTATAATACACAAGTAAATACAGTGCTTTGAAGCAGGGTAAACTGCAAAGGTAATAACTGCCAAAAGTGGAACTGAGGCAAAAGGAGCAGTGTGGATAAATAAGGTAACAGTTAAAAAATGTTATCTATAACAAACCTCAAATGTAACTGTAGCCAGAGCAAGGGCTAGGGCTTCTGGTGGCAGAAGTAGGGTTCCCATCACCCCTGGGTTTGCCCACCACACCTTCATCTTAACTGATAGAATGGCTTGAATAGAAATGTACCAGGTTAACAGAATCAAAGGCTTTGGTCAAATCAATAAAGGCCATATACAGTTCCTTCTGTTTTATTGGCATTTTTCCTGGATCTCCTAGGCTACAAAATCATGTCCGTGGTGCCTCTTTCTTGATGGTCTGAAACCACAGTGAGACTTGGGAAGGATTTCCTCAGCAAGATGGAGCAGGTGGCTCAATGAATTCTCAAGTGAGGATCTTCCCAGCAATAGAGAGGAGAGTGATACCTTGATAGTTTCCACTGTCAGACTTATCTCCTTTTTTTAAAATAATGACAATATTAGCATTCCTTGGGTC
>NW_005842057.1:178693-195051 GCF_000455745.1 Alligator sinensis
GAATTGTATCAGTGTTCCAGATTTTGAGAAACAGTATGTGGACCTTGGTCATAATTTCCCCACGAACTTTGAAGACCTCAACTGGTATTCCATCAGGGCCAGATGCTTCATTGTTCTTCATCTGTCTTATTGCCTGGTGGACTTTTTCAGAGTTTAGTGGACTGATAAGTGCTTCTGTTCTGGATTTGATGGTTTCATCAGTCACCATTGATTCTCAGTGTCACAGGGCCAACGCAGGAGGGAGGGGAGGGGAGGGGAGGTGTGGTTACCATAATACTGTCTTTCCCAAAGAAGCCCTGTTCCTGCCTAGGTTCTCACCCACCACAACTTTGATGGAACAAAAAAAATAAGAAGAATTGACCTTGGCAGGAGGCAATAACTCACTTAGCTTAAATTCCCATGCTGTTAAGCTATTTCTAGCCAAAAAGGCCTGTTGGCATGGCCCTTATGGGGTCAGGATTAGGAAATCTTCCACCCCTACAATCCCACTTTAGCCCTCCGTATGATCATCCACAAACACAAATTCAGGTTCCAGGCATAATGTCTGCTTGTCACCGGGTTACTAAGCTTTCCAGGAGAGATCCCTAGCTGGAGAGATTCATGCCAGGAATCTCTACCAGTCCATCCCCTCAAAAATCAAGTATTGTGGTTAGCTTGGCTGCCTCTTACCCACTTCTAGCACGGGTCCTATGGTTTGATGTCTGGGGCCACCTCCTTTTAGTTCCATAATCATCTTATATCCACCCACGAAGGGCTCCAACTCATCCTGGAATTCTCTACCTAGCTGCCACTCATTGTCCCTGATGAGAAACCCATGTGCAATAAATTTCTGGAGGGCTCCAAGGAGCCCAAAACAAAGGATTTCCCCCTTATCCGGCCCCCAGATTGAGAAACTTCTGTCCCTGGCCAGAGTTTCCCCCACTGGCTGCTGGGTGCATCTGCCCTGTTCATCCATGCTTGGCAGCAGGAAGTGCAAGCTCAGTACTATGGTACTCAACACTCTAGCTGCATCAGTGGTTGCTAGGGAGACATTTTGTGACTGCACAGGTAAGGAAGAGGGTGCAAGTTGGGGCTTCCCTTCTCCAGCCCCACTCACTATGCCACCCTCAGTTCAGGAACTTTTGGTAAGGCTTCTTCCAGCAGTTTTTGATTGACTCATATTTGAGGAGTGTACTTCCATCTTCAGATCTAAGCAGGGTAAGTCCACAAGATCTTGGTCCACACACAGCTTTGATTGCACTGAAGAACCTCCACATTCATGATTGTCAACAAGTTGTTGGATTTCTTTTGCCTTCTCTTCCTACCATTTGTTATTGATTTCTCACATCTTCCTCTGGGTTTCAGCTTTACACCATCAAAAAGTTCCCTGCTTCTGACTGGATGTAGGATGGTTTTGCCAGTCACAGAAAGTTTTTCTCTTCTGATCAAGAAGGCCTTTGATCTCAGCATTGTATTCTTTAAACCAATTCTGATGGCGTCAGATGATAAAGCCAATTGATTTCATTAGATGGTCTCTTTTAGAGCTTGCCAGTCTTCCTCAATACAAATGTTATTATTTTCAATCCTAAGATTGGCAAGTTTCTTACCGAGACGTACTTGGAGGGCTTCACAGTGTCTAGAGGTCTGAAGGTATTTGATATTGTACTTCCTGTGGACTGATCTGAGTTGCTTTCAATGTTTCAGCACAACCCTGATGGACGTGATTAATCTCACTGTAGCAGGGCACTAAGGTGCCTGCTACTTGGAGAGGCAAGATAACCCCTCAGGTGCCGGTTGCTGAGGGAACTAATGACTCTCACCTGCCTAGACAGCTGACAAGAAGGGGCAGGGCCTGGCTCCTATATAAATCACAGGCAGGAGGCCAGGAGGCAGTTCCCTACCAGCAGCCAAGGAGGAAGGCCAAGGAGGAAGGTCATGGAAGAGAGGAGGAGTCAGAGGCAGGAGCAACGTCTGACACTGCTGCGGGATGAAGAAACCCCAGTAGGCTTGAGTGTGATTATAGCCGGGCAGCTTCTGTTTGTGTTATAGCCCTGGGGCTTGTGTTTGTGTAGCTGTTTGTTACCGGTGGTCTGGGTGAGGCTAAGAGGGAATGGAGAAGGCCTCATAGGGGACTCACAGCAGTGTGGGGACCCGAGTGCCAGTGAGGGTGCAGCATTTGGGGTGCACACACCCCAGCCCCAGAGAGGGGCAGTTGAGAAGGCCCTGGAGAGAGGGCGGCATTACTGAGAAGGCCCTGGAGAGAGGGTGGAGAGCCTGAGCGCCAGAGAGGGCGCAGAGAGGGAGAGACTGGGCTGCAGAGAGCCCGAACGCCAGAGAGGGCGTGGAGAGACAGAGACCAAACAACGTCAGGCACACCTGTGAGGCTTGGGGCATGGTACAGGGGTGGTTGGAGCCACGCATAGCCCATAAAGCTGGAGTGGTATGGAACACTCACTATTGTAGAGAAACTAAAGTTAACAGGAAAACCGTGGACTAGAAGACAAAAGGCAGCCTCCCTATAAAATATATATATAAGATCAAAGTCGTGGTGGGCGAGAATTGGAGGGTGCGATTCGGCAGCTTGACACGGTAAAGGAGGTGGCAGGGGAGAGCATGGCGACCCTGACCGCCCTCCTGTTTCATTCACTAAACAATAATCAGTCCATCAGTCATGGGGTCCTTTTATGACACATGTGATATGGACATCTTTTAGATCATGCACTCTTATAGCAATGTAGTCGAGGAGGTGCCGTTACTTTGAGCAGGGGTGTTGCCGTGTTGTTTTGCAGTTGTCACATTGTCCAAAGATAGTGTTAATTCAAAGTGTTAGTAAGGTCATATTGTCCAAAGATAGTGTTAGTTAGGTCATGCTCTGAACATTTACTGAGTAAGAAGTTGCCATTGGAATTGGCCTTGCACGTTCCTTCCTTTCCAATGGTACCCCTCCTCATGTTAAAGTCCTGGCCAACACTTGCATTGAAGTCTCCAAGGTGGATGATCTTATCTTCTTTTGGGGTGATAGTCAGGATTTCATCAATGTTTGCATAAAACTGTTCTTTCTGTTCTTCCCCAGCACTGAGTGTTGAGACGTATGAACTGATTACAGAAGCAAACAAATTTTTGGTCAGTTGTAGGTAGAGAATAATGAGACACTAATAATGCCAACAGGGAATTCAGTCATTCAGCTGACAATCTGTTTTTTCATCTTAAAACCAATGCCATGTATTCACCTCTTGTTTGCAGGTTTTCCTTTCCAGAATAACATATAGCCACCCTGCTCTCCCTCAGATGGCCTTTGTTTTCATGTCTAAGCAGTGATATTGATGTTGTATCATGAGAGTTCTCAGGTGACGAGCTGTTCTGTGTTCAGGTCTGTCATTGTTCAGGTCCTATAGTAAGCTTTGTACATTCTAGTATGCAAAACATATCTTTCTGTTTCAACCACAATTAGACTGATTCCCCTGGAAGCAGCTATCCAGTCAGGTAAGGTAAAGTGGGACAGCCTATGTTTGGGGCACCTTTTTTAATTTAAACTTTTCTGTGAATCCACTCTTAATTGCAACATAGAATATTGTAAGAGATGAAAAGTCTCAAATATAGCACATGCAAGGTTGCATGCACATGTATAGATACAAGATTTACTGCCTGGTGCCAGTCCCCCTTACTGTATTCCACTGGACCAGATTTTATTGCCTGGTTTTAGCACCTTTTCACAGTAAAGGTAAAACATTAGCAAGAGATTAATGTTTGTTTTTTTCTGTTTCAATTTTTGTCAAAATATATAAATATATGTTGGCTATTGATATAAAGTTTGACATGGAGAGAATTTTATCTGTCACCAATAATAGAAGTTTTATAATTGGTAGTCCTGCACAATTTTAATAGCTCCAAAATACTTTGTAAATTGAAAAGTAACCATTTGGAAGTGTTCCTCATTTTAGTGATATACTATAGATGTCAGAAAAGATTTAATGCCATGCCCATGAAGTTGTAGATGAAATGTCCAAAAACCTAGTTCCCTTAAATGACAAGGGACAAAACCCAAATATTGCATTATTGCTTTCTTTTAGTTAAAGTTATGCTTTGTGCTTTTTCTTTGTTTCAGTTAACATCACCAGCTAATAAGAACCTATCAATAAGACATCATCAACTTACTTTAGACATTTTTTGTGATATAAAGAATGAAACTTTTATGGCAAAAAAATTGCAATTAATTGTGGAGGGTGACCTGCCAACTTTTATATAATTAGTTCAATGCTCTTGAATAAAATAGTCATTGCTGAAAATATTAATCAGCAGTGACTTAATTAAATAATTTAATGCTGTTTTTTTTATGTGATTTCTAATACATTTCTGACTTGCACCAGGATCAGAAGTCCTGGTACAACAGATAAGCTTAAAAAAATCTTCTCCTAGGCAAAATGAGGCTTGCAGTTCTTCTGCTGACATAACAAGAGTGAGACAGTTAGCAATAACGTTTTGCACATTTACAGTTCTTTTCATTTTAACTTTACAGCTACTACTAAATTTAGACTCACACCACATCCATAGGGAGTACATGGAGCAACATCTACCCATATGGCAACAGCACTTCTTTGAGCCCACTGTGGAAAAAAAAAAGTGGAAAATAATGGGCCTCTAAAAAAAGATAGAGAATAGGGCTGTGCAAAATTCTGCTGGCTGTTTCATTTTGACACTGTTTTGAATCATTTTCAACTCGAAACAGCAAAATTTAAATGAAACGAAGGACTTATTTGAGCAACATTAATCTCAGCTGGAAAGTGTGATTTCTGAATATTTGTGAAAACAAATTAAAGAGAAATGGGAAATAAATTAGCAATGATCAGTGCTGACAAAGTCACCTGAGCCCAACAGCCATATCAGGATGCAAAATGTGCCTAAAGAGCTACTAAACTCACCTTGCGGTCATCTTGTTTTCTTCTTATGTCTTCTTCCTTTGTTTCTCTATACCATGCTTCCTGCTAGGCCTATTTAGACTGTGCAGGATCTCAGATCTCATTTGTACAGATCTGCTGCAACAAGAGAGCAAGAAGCGTACTGGTAAAGGTGGGGAATGGGTGGAACATTAGCTTTACCTGCCCATTTGCTTGTCCAGGCTAAAGAAAGAAGTGAGCTGTTTTCTTTCAAGGATTCAGATCCATTTATGAAGAACTAACTTTAGCCATCAGAGCAAGAGGATCAATTGTGCTCCAGATGAATGGGTCAGATGCACACGCTTTTTCAAGACCCCTCTGATTAATTCGTTTTTCCAACCCTTTGACCCCCTTGCTTAAGTGAAGTCTAGCCCCTTGCTACATGAGTACATTCTATGATTCTTTAGTGGGTGGTAAAATAAAACAGAGAATCCTCCACTTCAAAAACTGTTAACTTAATCAACTTCACCATTTAAAAATGCTAAACTATCTGTGTCTTGTTCAGCTATAGTGGTCTGCAGCAAGTACAGAATGAACAGAAATGTCATCTTCTGTATATGCAAAACAACAGAGCTCAAATTGAACATTTTAAATTAAAAAATACTAGTGTGTGCCTAGTTATTTTTAGATTAGCATCTCCGCCAACATACATTCCTTTTGAATGAAGCAGAATGCTACAGAGACAATTTGTTAATTATCATAAAAACCACTGGCTTCAGACAGTGCATAAACTTCCTAACATTCTACAGTGTTTAAAATAAAAGCTTTTAAAGCAAAAAATGTTATAACACTTCTGATTCAAAGGACACTAGAATACAAGATTCTAAATGGAAATAGAATGTTCTGAGTTGCATATCATTCATTTGGTGTTGTGTGCTGTTATTTTCCATTCCTCGAATAACAGGTTCCTTTATCTGCAACATCATCAAGAAAAGACCCCTTGCCCTATGCCTTAATTCTCAGTTGAGCTAGGAACAGACATTACACACAAACCAGTTTAAGTTATCAGAAACTAATTTAAACCTGTAACAGAAGACATGTTCAGTGCACATAAACCAGTTTGAGAATGATTGAAACCGGTTTGAGATAAACCTGGTTGAATGTAGTATCAAACTTAACTGATTTGGGTCAAACCACTTTATGCAATGTCTGTCCCAGACCCCTTCCTGGTTTAAGTTAAACCAGAGTCCCCCAGCATCCCAGCATGCTCTCTGGGCTGGGCTCTCTTCTCCACAGCAGAGCTGGCCTTACCCTTCTGCTCCCTGGCTGCAATTCCTTCTGTATTTCTAATCGTAGAAAATTAGGGGTAGAAGGAACCTCAGGGGGTCATCTAGTCCAACCCCCTGCTCAAAGCAGGACCAGCCCCAATTAGATAATTCCAGCCGCGGCTTTGTTGAGCCAGGCTTTAAAAACCTCCAAGGATGGAGATTCCACCACCTCTCTAGGTAAACCATTCCAGTGCTTCACTACATTCCTAGTGAGAGAATTTTTTCCTAATATCCAACCGAAACTTCTCTTGCTGCAACTTGAGACCATTGCTCCTTGTTCTTGTAGTGCCTTGAGTCAAAGCACTTTGTGGGGGACTGGAATTCCCTCCTTTCTCTTTTCTTGAAGATATTTGAGAACTTGCTTATCAGTTTCAGGAAAGTGACCTTGTTTTGGACTCCCAAATGTTTTCCATGTGTACTTAGCATTCTTTAATTTTTCTTTTAATTGTCTCCATTGATGCACATTTGCTTCAGTAACATTATATTTCTTTCCCACCTCAAAATTATTTGTTTTTTTTAACATAATATATATCTTTCATTTTAAAGTTTGTATCATACCTGCAGCTCATTTCTTTTGGTATTTTCACATTTGCACCTCTACTTCCTCTTTTTTTCTATGTGGTCTGTCATGGAGGTTTCCCTGCTGCCACTCATCCCACAAAATTTACTATGAGTTTCTATGGTTTTAAATCTTGGCCAGTCAGAGGTGATCAGGCCCTGTAATCTGCTGCTTTCCCTGATACTCTTCTGCCACCTTCCCCTCTGCTGGGGGCCTTGCTGCCACTTTTCTTGCTGCTGTTGGGTGCCTTGTCCTATGCTGGCTCCCTCGCCACCACTGACTGAAGCCTCTCTATGTGCTAGACTGGCATGCTAATGCTGGGTCTCTTGTCATGTTTTGAATCCATCATCAGCATGAAATTCTGTGTCCCTTGTCACTGATGCCAGGTCCCTCTCCATGGCATTTTGGGTGCCTTGCCTCTTGCTGGGTCCCTTGCCACAACTGCTGGGAGCCTTGCCATGTGCTGGATCCTTTGCTCCCACTTTTAAGAGTCTTACTGCATGCTAGATCCTTCCCTACTGCTGTCTGGATCCTCACCATGCATGGGGTCCCTTGCCACATGCTGGGTCCCTTGATGAGTGCTGTGTCCCTTGTCACTGCAGTCAGGTCCCTCCCTGCAGCATGCAGGGTGTCAGGCTTGCCCCTGGGGGTCCCTCCTCTCTGAGTACTGGTCAGCCCTTGTGGGGTCCCTCCCTGCTGTGTACCCAGCCAGCCTCTCTCCATAGCATGCTGGGTGCCTGGCAGACAGGTGATCAGGTTGCTCCCAGCTGCTGCCTGGTTGGCTGGTGGGTGCTGAGGTGACTCATCATGTGCTGGCCAGGCTTCTTGCACACAGCCCAAGATAAACCTGGCAGGCCCCAGCCAGACACTGTCCCCACAGCATGAGGGGTTTCTGGCCAGCACGTGCTGAGTCACTCCAAGCTGCTACCCAGCAGTGGGTGCCAGAACAATCTGGCACACAGCAAGGGATCTGGCCAGGCTGCCAGCATGTGATGAATTGCTCCAGCACCCACTACTGGCCTGGAAAGAAATCCCACACACTGCAGGGATGGTGCTTTGCCAGTGTCTGCTAGGTCATTTTGACCTAAGTGTGGGGTTTCCAGCCAGAGGCAGCTGCTTATAGTGACCCTGCACTGCCCTGAGTGTCAGTGCACCCCCTGACCAGCCACACTTGCTGCTTAGGCGATGGGCTGGGGGCAAGTGGGAGTTCTGATGCTCCCCCTGCAAGCACTGGCCAGGGGGTGGAGAGCCGCTGCACTCCCAGAAGCAGCTGCAGCCATACCTGGAAGTGACCACAGCCACTTCTGGAAGCAGCTGCAGTGGTCAGCTGTGGGGGGACCCCCCTCCCATCAGTGAGATCGGCCATGGGGGACCCCCCCTGGCTACTGAGTGGTTGCTGAGGGGGCATGTGCCCCCCCCCCCAACTAAGTCAGCACCAGTCGCCCATGCCTACCCTCAACAGATTAATTATGCTAGTGATTAAACAAAACAACAAAAAGAATCCAATCTGTTTTAAGTGCATTGATTTTCATTGTCATTGAAGGTCCCCTTTTTATATTATGAGAAAGAGAAGGTAGTGTGGTAGTCCTAGTTAACTTATCCCAATACTTGTATATCTCTATGACTCTGCTTTGTAAACTATTGTCTTCACTGTAGTGTTTCAGTCTTTTCAGTCTTTCTTTTTTGAATTCCTCTACTTCATTTTTATCACCTGTCTCATTTCCTTGTATTTCTGCTATGTACTTTTTGAAATTTTGGTGATGACTTTTTCTGTGTGTGTTATTTTTAGAGAACTGACAGTTACTTGGACTCTCCCCTAACTCTGAATTCTGTCTTTGCTTCAGGTTCAAGTGTTCAGCTGTGAACTCCACATCAATTTCAAAATGTGTTTCTTTCCCATAGCTCTGTAAAAGAAAATCCCACTGCTGAAAAAAGAGAGGCTTGCAAAAACTAAACAAGGCTATTGACTTAAAAAGAAGTTGCTGCCTAATATTTCACTATAAATAGTGGTAATTAGAGTTTTTCTCTCCTTGAGAGCCCAGCTGTTGGGCCTACTTAAGAAATATCCATCTATCAGATATGAAGCTGAATACATTAATGTTGTTTTTACTTATCTGCAAAAAATCTAAAAAACATTTAGAATATTCAAATATTTTTTTGTTGAAAGTGTTGTGTTGATCAGACTGGAAATGGAGGCATTAGTCTTTTCACAGGAAAGATACAGCAGACCTTCTAATCTTATAAAGTCCTTCAGGGCTGTTCTGTCTATGATGGCTGAGCCTAACTTACTTTTCTGTACCCTTTGAGCATAACAGCTGGGTGTTAAGAGCTGGACTGACATCACCTCTAATGTAGGCCCACAATGTGGTAATGACTTCGCAGCAGCTAAGTAAGATACAATAAGAGTCCTTTGAAAGATTCCAGATTTTCCAAGACTACTTTCAGCCTCTCTCCTGGAAGGTAATTGTAAGGTGACATTAAGAAGAAACAGCATCCCCAGGATTGCTGTCACTGTCCTTCTGGTCATTTTGTTATGTGAATAGAATGAAGCCAAATGTAATATGTTTCTAAAAATTACTATATATATATACTCCTTAAAAATCTATCGCTCTGCTTAAAAATATTTATATTGCTCTAACAAGTATATTTCTGTGATTTATATTATGGTCATTTCAGTACTTCTGTTTAATTTCTTCTTTTGGTGGTGATTGTTCAGTGTTCCTAATTTATTCCTACCTGAAACTTGATACACAGGTATAATGTATCGTCTACACACATTTATAGTCATGGTACTCTCCTGTAATTGGTATTCACAGAAAAGATTCCTGGAGGCACATGTCATTCTGCAATCCACAAGATTTCTCCAGAAAGCTTATCACATACTTTCTAAGCAGCATGCTACAAATAAAGGTTCAATTATAATTGTAATGATCTTATTAGAATTATTTGACAATGGTGGCTTTATATACCCAAGAACTTGCTTTACACAAGCAAGATCCCCAAGTACATTTTTTGCATTTATGCATAGACATACCTGTTCTCAGGTTCTCAAAAATCATTTTCATCTGTGAAAAAAGTATTAAAGCAATTCTAATTTGCACAACCAGCTGCAGATTGGTACATCAGGTTTCTGGTTGTGGCAACTTCCTTGGATGGAAGAGCTATCCTAAGGCAACTGTAATTAAGGTGGTATTTGTGGGTAGCTCCAGATGTTACATATAATCCAAACTAAGTGCTCAGAAACTGAACCACACCCATAGCCATACAGAAATTCAGAGCACACAAAAATGGCACAACCTGATCTAAGATAGTTCTAGATTGAGCTCAAACTTATGCAAATTAGGTAAGTCTGGTTCACAGAACTTCTGTACCAGATTCCTTATTGAATCAAGTTAGGTCACTGTCTGCTGGCATCCCAAACATTTTTGTGGGTCCCCACTAGCCCTCCCTTACAGAGAGGTGCACTAGCACTGACCTGCTCTCTGCTGTTCCACCTGAGCACCTAGCTGGCTTCACCCCTGCGCTCTCCCAGATTCAAGCAAACAAAGCCTTTGTCCCCAGCCCTGCCTTCTGCCTGCAGCCAGCTGTCAGTTACAGCCAGGCAGTGGGATGGAGGAAACAGAGATTTTTGTGTCTCCTGCAAACACCTCAGGATGTGGCACTCACTTCATTAGGCCATGATACTTCACCCCACCAAAAAGCACCCCATGATATACTCACAGACCTAACATGGAGCTCAGGTGGATCCCCATTCTTGGGCATAGCCCCACAGACTTATCTCTGTTTCCTGCACATTACATATCTCAAGCATAGACCCTCATCCCAAGCAGGAGGTGGTGTGAACAGTTTGCCTGTGGTGGCATCAGGTTGGCAGGGAGCAGAACTTTGGGACTGTCTGCATGGAGAAAACCCTATGGCCTCCATGACTCAGTCACTCCTGGCAGGTACCTGGGCCATGGGCACCTGGTGTGGGGCAAGGCTTTACTGGCCTGCAGCTACAGGGCCCCAGAACAGTTGGGTGGGGGTGTGTGGGGTGGGGCCACTGAGCATCAAAGAGCTGGGGAAAGCAGGTGATACCCCTGGAAACTTCAGGACCAGGTGGGGAATTGCCAGATAGCTCTGTGTTGCAGGGACAGGACAGCAGAAATTTCCAGGCTGGGTTGTAAGGTGTTGCCACAATCATGGGGTGTCTGCTAGAAGTCCCTGGAAAGTTCAAGGTTGTGAGGGTGGTCTGACCTGTCACACTGGAGCAGGGACCACACCCAGCTGCAGTGATAAGGAGAGCTACATGCCAGGACCTGCACCCTCATGCATCTTCCATTCCTTCCAGCCAGCCAGACTTCTAGCCTTCCTTCCAACCTTCCATCAACTCTTTGCACCCACCTATGGATGCCAAGACTGACACCCTGCCCACCCCAGGTACTGCCATGGGTCATGAATGACCCTGTCCTCCTCCCCTAACCAACCCTGGTCATACAACTGTGACTATGGGGAGACAAGAGATCTCGTTGCCATCTGGGGTGAGGAGAATGTCCAGCACCACCATCAGAAAGAGCACAGTAACAGGGATATCTTCAAGTGAATTTCAATGCAGGTACAAGGTCACAACAAGGACTGGGAGAAGTGCTGCTTCAAGACCAAGTGAATGAAGAGTATGCATAGGTGTGTGCATGATGTCAACAAAAAAATCCAGGAACCAGAGGCAAACCATGATCTTTTACAAGGAGCTGTCCCACTTTTTCACCAAAGATAGGGCCATCAAGACTCTACACACTTTGAGCACCACCAGGGGGCCAGAAGAGTCACCAGCAGGGACCCCACTGGAGGAGGAGATGCAGGGAGGCCCCTGAGAGGAGGGGATAACCGGATGCCCAAAAGCAGGTACCTAGGGGCCATGGGGCAAAATCACAGCTGATGGCCCACAAGGAATCTGCCCCACTGGTGCTGGTTCCTGCATCATTATAGGATGTGAGAGTTGAAGTGCACCTGCAGCTGAAACTGATCTCCTTTGACTTTTTCTCAGGTGTGGTTGAGAGCAGGGAGCACAACATGCAGCAGTGGGAGGGGAGTTTTGATGCCATGGACACTGGGATCCAGGACCTGGAGTCTGGACCCTCACCCCAGTCCTCAATCCCACAGATTTTGTCTGAGTATGCAGGCTCCAGGACTCCATACCCCTCACTGCTTCCACAGGTGTTCTGGAGCCACTCCTCTGACACCTTCTTACTTCCCCACTCCCAGCTGCTCAAAGCACCCCTCCTCCCAGCCCACTACCAATACAATGGCTTCTGTGTAAGCACTGCCCACACAACCCATGGTTAGCTCTCCCCATACTTCCACTGGTGACTCAGGCACCAAGCATGGATGCCATGCCTCCTGGGAAGGTACAGCTCACATATGTTTCATGCAGCTGTGATGGGAATCTAGTCCTCTGGGTGAAACTCAGGTGTTATGACCCCCTGTGTGGCCTCTAGATGTACCTGACTTCCAATGGTTACATGACAGAGTTCTATAAGGAGTGCCAATGTCTCACTGGTCCTTGATCCCAGGTCCTTGGCTCTGGTGGGGGAATGTGGCATGGGCCAGTGCCTATGCCCATGTTCCCCCTCTTCTGGGGTGGGTGCTGTCTTATATAGGAAGTTCTGGGTTGACCTGAGCCAAAGCAGATCCCTTGCTGCCCCTACATGTCCTGCAGATGCTGCCAGATATTGAGAGCCCCAGAGGGGCTCATCAGCCCTTGCACCTGTGACTTCTGGGCCCTAGGCAGCACTGTTTGTTCTGGCCACCTTCCCACTTCTTGGGCTGGGCCTTGTGTCTGCGTGGAGCCTGCGTTCCAGCTATCACTCTGGCCTGGGAAAGGGGCCTGCTGAAAGCATGCATTCTGACTGCTACTGGTCCCACCCTGGGAGCAGAGTTGTGGTGTAGTGCCCTGTCATCCCACGGGCTCACCTCTTTTCCTCAGTGCCCACTGTAAGTCCGTTGTTTGCAGAGCACAAGGGCAGTTGTCACCCCAGTAAGTACAGGGCTTTGCCAGGACCCTGCTACTGCAGACCAGAGCCTCCCCTGTCCCACACTCTCTTTCCCCCTCCTCCCTCCTGTCCTGGAGTCCTGGTTCCAGGCTCGCCAACCCCCTCAGGTTAGCAGCTCATCTGTCATTCTGTGGGAACATAAATTGCCTCATTCACACCTCCCTTCCCTGTCTGTCAGGGTCATGCTCAGCTCCTGGGAGAAGTGGAGCCTCACTCCAGATGGCCAGAGTAGTGGTGCTGAACCAGTTTTCCCTCCCTCTTTGCACTCACAGCAAGGCAATAAAAAGGTTTATTTGCTTCTGCAAGAAAAGTGTAAAAAACAAGTACAAATGCAAGCACTCAGCACCCCACCCCAGTTGACATCACCATGGGCTCATGTGGCAGAGAGGCTCCTGAGGTCAGGGACAGGAGATAATATGCAGCTATCTATGAGAAGCACTAGAGCTGCAGTGCTGCAGGAATGAGAAAAAATCCCCACTCCCTTCCTCCCAGTCCAAGAAAGGCATTGTGTGATGGCAGGAGTCCCACATGGGAACTGATATCTCAGCTTTGGTCCTGCTGCCAGGGTGAATCCCAAATTGTGTACCTGGAGAGGTTGTCAAGTTGCACTCCAGCCCTTTCCCCCTGCCCTCTGATTTGATACAAGGGTACATTCCATGGATGCTGGCTGACTCAAAGCCTCACATCACAGGCAGTCACTGTACTCATTCAGGCAAAACCCACTCCCCTCCGGCTATTCTGGCTGCATCCCAGTCCTGGATAGCCCACCCCCTACCCCAAATCCTAAAAGCAAAGCAACCATCAACCACCCCTTCAGTAAGCCAGGACACAGAGTCACATGAAAGTCACAATGTGGGGCAGAAGCTCTAGGTCTCTTCTGGAAGCATAGGGCTGAGTGCAGGGAAGGGTCCACAATGGCACAGCGAGAGGTTGGGGTCATGGACATCCATGCTCAGCAGCCAATCCGGGCTTGGCTGGCCCAGCTACTCAGGTGCACTTGATAACCTCCAGCAGCCTGGAGAGCTGACATGGCATGCTGGGAGATATGCAAGAATCAGGTTTCAAATTCTGGGGGAGCTTGGGGGGACTGAGCCCCCCCCCCCCCCCCCAATAAGCAACAAAAGCCCCCCTGTAAGATTTTGAAAATCATAACCTGGGGGAGTCTCCAATTTTATTAAGGCATAATGATGGAAAGCCAAATTATTTTTGCAGCCTCCCCCCCAAAGAGTCAAAGTGTAATTCAAACCCTAGCAAGTGTGTGGCCTCAGCCAGTGCAGGCAGCATGTGTGCCCCCTCCCTCCGCAACCAAAGGGTGAGCTTGTGTTCTGTTCACTTCTGAACTAATACTATCCACTTAGACTTAGTACAGACATTCAGAAAGCCCAAGGCAGAATTGATCTAAATTATGTGGGTTTCTCTATTTGACAACAGTGGCTTCATTTCACACAGGAACCCCAAATACACTGGTGCAGCTTTACAATCATTTGGTATTGTTGAAGCAAACAGCATTTCAGGGATGAGGATGAGAACTTTATTTACTGTAACCCCTCTTTCCCCAATATTTTCAGATGCTAACTACTGACATAGTGATAGCTGTGGCACTAATTCTCCATTATTAGCACATTATTAGATAACAATTTGATGCAGAAAAACTTAAGAAATATTGTTTCAATTTAAAAACTTTGTAAAATTGTTTCAATTTTATTCACAAAATATACATCTCTGGAAGTCAATGAATCTGTGCAATGAATGTGGGATCCCTCAACTAAACAGAACTAGAAACATAGCATTACTATATTTTGTGCTTATTTTTCATTGTGTTCCTTCCTGCATGTCCACACCATAACAACCATATGCAAAGCTGTTTTAAAATGCTATATTTTTGGAGTGCCATCCATGTAATCCTCCCTTTCAGAAATGATTAAATTTACATGATGCTATCCTTATCTCATAAGGCTAAAAACTTAATTTATAGATAAACCTTTCTTGCATTAGCAGATTATCTTTTGCATATAGATATATTTGTTTATATATGCATATTCTTCAAGTGCAATTTAAGTACCTGGGTTTAGAAAGTTGATCAGCAATACTGAAATATACAAGTTATATCTCCATCTAAAAATTATTCCATTGAGATACAGTATAAATATAATAATTTTATTGTTACATTGCACTTTATATTGAAGCTTTCAAATCCTTACACAAAACTTTTAGTATTCAGATGTAAATATTTGTTTTGACGTAAATGAAAACTTATTGAAGTAACTGCCCTAAAACTATACACAAATTGTTACCTGGCATTAGTATAATTTGTAATCTTAACTCACTGTCACTCACTACTTGCATTCATTTTTCTCTGTCACATTTTTCTCTGAACTGATGAAAATGAGTATATCATTTATTCTGACACCCTTATTTTAGGGTAACTACAGTGAAACTCGCAGACATTTTGAGGTATGAAGCAGTTGAGGAGGATGTGGTATATACCTATGGCACATGTGCATTACTGAGAGGCTTAGGCATTGAACACTGACTATCTTTTTCTTTATTAGCTAAGGAGGCTTCTGAACTGGAGATATTCCACCACCCGGTGGAAGGGGGGCGCTATCTCCAAAAAGGAGTATATCTCCATGGCTCGGGCCTGTAGGGGGGCTGTTAGGAAAGATAAGGCGGACATAGAGCTAGGACTAGCATCCAAGTTCAAAGATAATAAAAAGTCTTTCTTCAAATATATAGGGAGGATGAAGAAGGCACCGGGAAAGGTGGGGCCCCTGCAAGATACGCTGGGCAATCTGGTGGTTGCGCCAGAGGAGAAAGCAGACCTCTTTAACAAATTCTTCACTTCCATTTTCTTGTGCAGGGACTGGGACCCCCCCACCGTGATTCAAGATGGACTTGAGGGGAACGCCTCCAGACCTAAGGTTGAGGAGGACCGGGTTCGAGTGCTTCTGGAGGGGCTGGACATGTTCAAATCAGCAGGTCCAGATGCTCTCCACCCCAGGGTGTTGAGGGAGCTAGCAGGAGTTATTGCAGGTCCCTTGGCATGGCTTTATGAGCACTCATGGTGCTCGGGCCAGGTGCCAGATGATTGGAAGATAGCCAATGTGGTCCCCATCTTTAAAAAAGGGAGGAGAGAGGAGTTGGGCAACTATAGGCAGCCAGGAGAACCCCCGATCATCTGATGGCGGACTACAGTGCTCTGGGCAGCATGCTGAAGGAGTTTGGTGCACATGTGGTATTCTCTTCCATCCTACCAGTGAACAGATGCGGAAGACGGCATGAGAACTGCATCAGAGACACCAACTGGCGGCTTCGGCAGTGGTGTCTCGAGGCAGGCTTCAGCTTCCTGGACAATGACCCACACATTACGACGAGGGACATGCTCAGATGGGATGGGCTTCACCTGTCCCCCAAAGGTAAGCATGTGTTTTCTTCTAGGTTGGCGGATCTCCTCCGGCGGGCTTTAAACGAGGCTCATCAGGGGGAGGGGAAGCTGAGGGCGGGGGAAGCTGTGGACCACCAAACCATGTGGCACCCACAAGGCCAGCCCAGCCTGAAGAAGGAGAACATTGGGAACCTTCAAGCCATG
>NW_005842057.1:201705-202240 GCF_000455745.1 Alligator sinensis
GGTCCTTGGGCCTGCACTGTTCAATTTCTTTATTGGCGATTTGGACAATGGGGTGAAGAGCAACCTGTTTAAATTTGCTGATAATAACAAAATTTGGGGTGAGGTGGGCACGTTAGTAGGGAGGGAAAGACTGCAGAAAGACCTGGATAGGTTGCAGGGATGGGCTAACAAAAACAGGATGTGTTTCAATACGGACAAGTGCAGGGTGTTGCACTTCGGCAATACTAGCCAGCAGCACACGTTTAAGATGGGAAACTCCCTTCTTCAGAGCACAGAGGCAGAAAGGGATCTTGTAGTCATTATTGACTCCAAGATGAACATGGGCCGACAATGCAAGGTCACGGTCGGCAGGGCTAACCGGACCTTATCATGCATCCACAGGTGCATCTCAAGTAGGGCCAAGGAGGTGATCTTCCCCCTCTACGCGACACTGGTCAGGCCACAGCTGGAGTACTGTGTCCAGTTCTGGACACCCCACTTCAAGAGGGATGTGGACAACATTGAGAGGGTCCAGAGGAGGGCCACCCGCATGATC
>NW_005842057.1:202548-205006 GCF_000455745.1 Alligator sinensis
TTGAGCCCAGTTTCTCTCCTGCCCAGGCAGGGGGTCGGACTTGAAGATCTACAAGGTCCCTTCCAACCCTACTTCTATGATTCTATGATTCTACATCCAGTTAATCATTCAATTTTATTATGTATTTTGGTCTTAGAATAAAACAGTATAAACATATCAAACCTCCTGAAACTTTTTTCATACAGGTTGGTTACACAATGTTCTTAAAAAGCGTTACTTGTATAGTTAACAAAAATCAATTTCTGAATTATATTTTAATGAAGAATAATTTCAGATATGCTGGGTGCATCTACACATCACCGTACAGCAACATTACTATGGTGCTGTGTAGTTGTACTTCTTTTTGGAAGTACTAAAGCACAGCACATTATGGGCAGTTAGATTTTTCTGCTACATTGCTATAGCAGTGCACTATACCTGGGGAGTGCCTCACTATGGCAACATAGCTGGCAATCATGTCTAGCCACACGCGATCACTATGTCACTGTAGCGCACTGTATGGTGATGTAGTGCAACATGGAGATGCGCCCATTATGTATCAATGGCAGAAATGGGAGAAGCATGGTACAGATTTAACCATATACACACTGTTACATTTCTAGTAAAGTAATATAAGAACATTAGCTGTGTTAAGAACTACAGAGTAAACTAAAGTGTTTTAAAATTTATGAAGCTGTCTAAAGCAGCTAGTGTATATCCCCAAATTAAAATATCTAAATCTTATTGGCCTGAATCAAATAATCCCTCAAGCATTTTTAATCTTGATATAAAGCAATCAGCATTTTGTTTAATAGTTCATAAATAGTAAGGATAATGAGCTTCTCAGAAAAGCAGATTTGAAAAACTCAGAGAACTCGTAAGTGGAATTCAGTTACTGTGAGAGACCATATTAAATTCACAACAGCAAATTTCCATGATGCAAAGTAAAGACAGGAATCATAATAGGAGACCATTATAGGTGCATCAGGAGATCCTCATTGAACTGAAAATCAAAAACTATTCCTAAAAACACAGCAGAAACAAAGGCATCATGACTATGGATGAGTATAAAGCAATTTGCTTAAGTCTTCATGAAAAGGTAAATTGTGACCTAGCATTAAAGGAAATTAATTTTAATGAGGAACTAAGAGTTCAGGCCTGAGTACTGAAAGTACATATGGGAAAATTCTTAGATAAGATAGATTTGTCTGAGTTGTGAAGACCTGATGAAATTCACCAAAGAATTCTAAAGGAACTAGCCAAAGGAATCTCTGAACCATTAGCATTTTTCTTTGAGAATTTGTGTAGGACAAGGAAGGTCCCTGGGGACTGGAGAATAGTAAACATAGTGCCTATCTCAAAAAAGACCAATAAAAGGAGGACCTAAGGAATAATAAATAAGTTAAGCTAACTCTGAGGCTAAGATTCCCAAACTAATTATTAAACAATTAACTATAAACTACCTAAAAGATAATACAGTGATGATAAACTACCAACGTGAGTTTGCCAAGAGCAACTCGCATATTACCAATTTATTTTCCTTCTTTGACAGGATAACTGGCCTAGCACATAAAAAGAAAGCAGAGGATGTGACATACCTTTATATTAGTAAGGCTTTTTAAATGGTTCTACACAACAGTCTAACAATTCTTTATATATAAAAGCCTTAATCTGTCTGTCCATAATGCTTTATTCACACTCTGACTGTGCCGCCATGATGATGGGGACAGAGGGAAGGAGGGGGTCAGGCCCCCGTCACGCTACATGGAGAAGGCAGTGGTTGTGCAAGGGGGGAATGGGGTTGGGGCCACCACAGGGAGGAGGGGACAAGGGGAGTGGCCCTGAACCATTGGGGCGGGGGACAGGTTGGGCCCGAAGCCATGGGAGACAGAAGGGAACAGGGCTGACCTTCCAAATGGGGGCGGGGGGGACAGGGCCAGACAAAGGGAGCAGGGGCACAGGGCCAGATTCTGGGCTCTGTCCCTGCTGGGTCCCCTGGTGAGGGTGAGGGGCGTGGCCCCAACCCTGAAGCGGCAGGGGCAAGGGTGGGGAGAGTGAGCCTAGCCCTGGGCCTCTGTTCCCACCCACCCAGCAGGTGATGGCGACAATGAAGCAGATGGACCAGGAGCACAGGCCCCGCCCTCTCCTGTGGCAAAGCCAGCACCACTGGCCCTGCCCCCTGCCCCTGCAGGCGGCAGTGATGGAGCAGATGGTGGGGCAGGGCCAGCAGTGCTGGCCCTGCCCCTCCTGCAGGCCATGAAAATGGAGTGAACGGAGAGGAGGAGGGGCAAGGCCAGTGCTCCTGGACATGCCCTCCAAGCCTTGCAGGCAGTAGCAATGGACCGGACAGGGGTGCGTGGCCAGCAGACAAAGTGGGGGTGGCCCAGGCCTGGCCCTGGCCTCAGCCCCAAAGAGGTGGGAGGGAGAGGGGGAGCCTACCTGGCCCTGAGGGGGGGGGGCGCAGGGCCAGATGCAGGCC